>NC_090034.1:10529874-10829874 GCF_037176765.1 Anolis sagrei | reverse complement strand
CTTAGAATCATAGAATCATAGAATCAAAGAGTTGGAAGAGACCTCATGGGCCATCCAGTCCAACCCCATTCTGCCAAGAAGCAGGAATATTGCATTCAAATCACCCCTGACAGATGGCCATCCAGCCTCTGCTTAAAAGCTTCCAAAGAAGGAGCCTCCACCACACTCCGGGGCAGAGAGTTCCACTGCTGAACGGCTCTCACAGTCAGGAAGTTCTTCCTCATGTTCAGATGGAATCTCCTCTCTTGTAGTTTGAAGCCATTGTTCCATTGCATCCTAGTCTCCAGGGAAGCAGAAAACAAGCTTGCTCCCTCCTCTCTGTGGCTTCCTCTCACATATTTATACATGGCTATCATGTCTCCTCTCAGCCTTCTCTTCTTCAGGCTAAACATGCCCAGCTCCTTAAGCCGCTCCTCATAGGGCTTGTTCTCCAGACCTTTTATCATTTTAGTCGCTCTCCTCTGGACACATTCCAGCTTGTCAATATCACTCTTGAATTGTGGTGCCCAGAATTGGACACAATATTCCAGGTATGGTCTAACCAAAGCAGAATAGAGGGGTAGCATGACTTCCCTGGATCTAGACACTATGCTCCTATTGATACAGGCCAAAATCCTATTGGCTTTTTTTGCCGCCACATCACATTGTTGGCTCATGTTTAACTTGTTGTCCATGAGGACTCCAAGATCTTTTTCACACGTATTGCTCTCGAGCCAGGCATCGTCCCCCATTCTGTATCTTTGCATTTCGTTTTTTCTGCCAAAGTGGAGTATCTTGCATTTGTCAATGTTGAACTTCATTTTGTTAGTTTTGGCCCATCTCTCTAATCTGTCAAGATTGTTTTGAATCCTGCTCCTGTCCTCTGGAGTATTTGCTATCCCTCCCAATTTGGTGTCGTCTGCAAACTTGATGATCATGCCTTCTAGCCCTTCATCTAAGTCATTAATAAAGATGTTGAACAGGACCGGGCCCAGGACAGAACCCTGCGGCACTCCACTTGTCACTTCTTTCCAGGATGAAGAGGAAGCATTAGTGAGCACCCTCTGGGTTCGTCCATTTAACTAATTACAGATCCACCTGTCTTGACTTTAACCTTCTTAGCCAAAGAATTCTAGGATTTGTGGTGCCATTTGTAGAGTAGAGGCCTCACCAAACTACAAATCCCAGCCTTCTATAGTATTGAGCCCTAGCAGTCGGAGTTTTGAAAGCGAAGGGAAGGCACACCAGCTCCTTTCCGTGTCGGTAATAATGACGCCCGCAGGACCCAGGGTCATGCCGTCAACGGAGTCGCAAGTTGACAGGTGACAAAGGAAGGGACCGGGCCCCGGAGTGGTTGTGACATTTATTTTCCTTCCCCTATCGATCCCATCGCGTCCGCACCACTGCCGGGGTCATCTTTACACCGTAGACTATTTGCTTATTGTACTGGAAAGCAGGTGATAAGTGCTTTGTATACAGACTGTCAGGGCCGCACGCCAGAGCGCTGCGCATCGGTGCATGTACAGAGCGAAAGAGAGAAAGCAAAGCATCCGGAGGTGCTCTTCGAACACACCGTTTGATTGGCAGCGTGGTATATAAAACTGTCAAGGCACTAAACATTCGGGTGATAATGCACTTCAGGTACAGGTATATCTCAGTTAGGGGTGTTTATGGGTTGCTGTGGATTACTTCCTCAATAGAATAGCAGAGGGAGAAAGAGCATGGGAGGAACAGAGAGAGGGTCCAACCCAGCCCAAAAGAGAGGGAGATGATAGTGGGGATGATGCTTATTTAAATATCTTGCTTTCCCCTCTTAATTGAGACTCAAAGGGGAAGAAATAGCCTTGAAGGAACAGAGATAATGTGTTTTCATGCCCAGAATTAGTGGGTTGCTGTGAGTTTTCAGGGCTGTATGCCCATGTTCCAGAAGCATTCTCTCCTGATGTTTCGCCTACATCTATGCAGGCATCCTCAGAGACTGAGGAATCTGTTGGGAACTAGGTTGATATATCTGTGGAAGGTCCAGGGTGGGAGAAAAACCTGTATTTTGGAGGCAGGTGTGAAAACAGGGGAATTCCAGACAGGAAACAATCAGAGCCAGCTAACACCTCCTAACATAGGATCCCCAGGCAGGAAGCAGCCAGGCTTTGAAGTTGCAAGGCTATTCAATGCTAATCAAGATGGCCAATTGCAACATTCATATCTACCTCCAACAGATAAGAGTTCTTTCTCCCACTGTGGACGTTACACAGATATAGAAATCCCACTTGCCCAGTTTCCAACAGAACTCACAATCTTTGAAGATGCCTGCCGTATATTTGGGTGAAATGTTGGGAGAGAATGCTTCTGGAACATGGCTATACAGCCTGGAAACCCCACAGCAACCCAATGATTCCAGCCATGAAAGCCTTCAACAACACATAGAACAATGATTAAAATATAGTGGAGACAAGAAGCAAGTTTAACATTCATGATTAAAACTGACTGGTAGGTTTCAACCTTACCAAAATAAGAGCAGATGATAATGATGATGACAATAATGACATTTATTTGTATCACCACTTTCCTCTCTTAGTCAAGACCCAAAGCAGGAGAAATCACATGGAAGGAACAGAGATGGGTTTCAATACTAATGAAAAGAGGAGCACATGATGATGATGATGATGATGATGACAACGACGACGATGATGTTTATGCATATTTCTCTCTCCTGTCTTCATCAAAATCCAAAGAGGTAGAAATAGTATAGAAGACATAGAGCAGTGGTTCCCAACCTGTGGTCCATGGCCCACCAGTGGTCCGCAAGAACTGAAATATGGTCCGTAGTCTCACTGTTACTACACCATTGCAACAAGAGCAACTGGTCTCGTGGAACCCTCTTATAGTGCCGAAACTTATCAAATATGGTTTTCTGTGGGTGAGCAGTTGGCAGCTACTGAATGGTATATGCTCTGTATCAGAAACTAGAGCTGATGTGGTCTATCCAATGCAATTTTCTGAATCAGCACTCCAAATAACCAGACCAAATATAATGTAGACAAAAAAACCGATTCGTAACTCTTTTGGTACTAATGTTGGAGAGTGGTCCCTGGTCAAGTGGTCCCTGGAGAAGTGCTCCCTGGTCAAAGTGGTCCCTCATCAAAGTGGTCCTTAGTTAAAGTGGTCCCTGGTCAAAGTGGTCCTTGGTCAAAGTGGTCCCTGGTCAAAGTGGTCCCTCATCAAAGTGGTCCTTAGTTAAAGTCGTCCCTGCTCAAAGTGGTCCTTGGTCAAAGTGGTCCCTGGTCAAAGTGGTCCTTGGTCAATGTGGTCCCTGGTCAAAGTGGTCCCTCATCAAAGTGGTCCTTAGTTAAAGTCGTCCCTGCTCAAAGTGGTCCTTGGTCAAAGTGGTCCCTGGTCAAAGTGGTCCCTCATCAAAGTGGTCCTTAGTTAAAGTCATCCCTGCTCAAAGTGGTCCTTGGTCAAAGTGGTCCCTGGTCAAAGTGGTCCTTGGTCAATGTGGTCCCTGGTCAAAGTGGTCCCTCATCAAAGTGGTCCTTAGTTAAAGTCATCCCTGCTCAAAGAGACTGAAAAGCCAAAAAAATACATTACAACTCATGCGCAAAACCACATATATTTACGCAAACACACATATGTCGCAGGTTCGAATCCGGGGAGTAGCATGAGCGCCCACTGTTAGCCCCAGCTTCTGCCAAGCTAGCAGTACGAAAACATGCAAATGTGAGTAGATCAATAGGTACCGCTCTGGTGGGAAGGTAAAGGCACTCCATACAGTCATGCCGACCACATGACCTTGGAGGTGTCTACGGACAACACCGGCTCTTTGCCTTAGAAATGGAGGTGAGCACCAACCCCCAGAGTTAGACATGACTGGACTTAATGTCAGGGGAAAACCTTTGCCTATACCCTACACAAATATATAAGCATACAAAACACATACACAGTCTGGGCCACAGCAACATGTGGCAGGGGACAGCTAGTGCACAATAAAATGCTGCCTCTTATATAAAAAGGCAAAATCATAGTTGACACCATCATATTTATTTATACCCCGCTTTCCCCTCTTTAAGGAAACTCAAAGCAGCTACCCCAGAGGTTCTTCCTCAGCATCCTCTAGGCATAGCATCTAAATATATAACAACATATATGTTCATGTTCAAGTGTGTAGTGCATCAGCTTTGCATTAATACCTTTCCAGGCATCTGTGAGAGGCATCCACGGGATTCATCCTCTGTCATTTTCTCGTTTTCTGATGATGGTATTGACATCACATTGGCACCGAAGCATGCTCTCCTCCCGAACCCTCATTTTGTGGCTTGTGGGAGCGGGCAAGCGCATGGTGCTCCTTGAAACAGTGTGCGATGTCCTCAACTTGCCCACCAACTGTGTCCTACTTTCCACCAGATTTAAATGCAAATTATCTTAATAGGAGAGGGCTTCTGTGCATGCTAAAATATGCAGATTGGCCCCGGTCTTTCAGCTCATTATTAATGTTCACGCAAAGAGGTGCACAAACAGAAATGCATCCTCCACATTCAGCATCCAACACGCACAATGAGAAACACAGTAACAGATTTTAGGAGATTCCTATCCAACATCAAGAACGGATTGGCCCTGTAGGGTCACTTGAGTTCCCAAGGCCCGAGGGATTCTGGGAGATTGGGCAAACCTGTAGTTTGCAAGTGTCTGACGCAACATCATAGAATCATAGTTGGAAGAGACCTCATGGGCTATACAGTCCAAACGCCTGCCAAGAAGCAGGAAAATTGCATTCAAAGCACCCCCAACAGATGACCATCCAGCCTCTGTTTAAAAGCCAGATGAGATGTCTCCAAGGATTGCTCAAATTCAACAAAATCCAGTGTTTGTGTTGGCAAAATGTGGGGTCTTTTTGGGTTTGGCTTCCTGAATGAAGCCAAAGGTGCTGAAATTTGTGATCAAATGATGGCTTTCCTTTCTTAGGGTGCATCTGCACCACTTTAGCTGCCTTATCTCAACAACAACAATTTTATTTCTTACCTGCCTCTCCCCATGGAATCATGGGAGATGTAGTTGCCCAAGGTCTCAGGCCTTCTTGCTTCAAGAATTTAGGTTCCTCACCAAACTACAGCTCCCATCATTCCATCTCATTGAGCCATGGCAGTTCAAATTCTGGACACCGCATTTGAAGGGAGATTTTGACTCTAAGGTGGACTGTGTCCAGAGAAGGGTGACTAAAATGATCAAGTGTCTGGAGAACAAGCCCTATGAGGAGTGGCTTCAAGAGCTGGACATATTTAGCCTGCAAAAGAGAAGGCTGAGAGGAGACATGATGAGGACCATGGGTCAAGATGTGAGGGGAAGTCATAGGGAGGAGGGAGCAGGCTTGTTTGCTGCTCTGGAGACTAGGATGCAATGGAACAATGGCTTGAAACTACCAGAAACTAAGGAGATTCCACCTGAATATGAGGAAGAACTTCCTAACTGTGAGAGAGAGCTGTTCAGCAGTGGAACTCTCTGCCTTGGAGTGTGATGGGGGCTCCTTATTTGGAGGCTTTTAAACAGAGGCTGGATGGGCATCTGTTGGGGATGCTTTGAATGTGATTTTCCTACTTCTTGGCAGACGGGTTGAACTGGATGGCCCAGAAGTTCACTTCCAACTCTATGATTCTATGTTCAACAGTGGAACTCTCTGCCTCAGAGTGTGGTGGAAGCTCCTGCTTTGGAGGCTTTTAAACAGAGGGTCGATGGCCATCTGTTGGGGATGCTATGAATGTGATCTTCCTACTTCTTAGCAGACTTGAGTTGAACTGGATAGCCCAGAAGTTCACTTGCACCTCACCACACTACAACTCCCATCATTCCATCACATCAAGCCATGGCAGTTCAAATTAGGTCAAACTTCATTCATTCTGCAGGATAGTCTTTGGTTTCTATCCCTCTGGAACAAAGTTAAGATTTACAACATCAACAGGATTCTATTATGTTCCAACCCGTATTTTTAATTTCTTTGGGATCCAAAATTGGCCAAATTTTTACATTCACATGAACAGAGCAATGTTGGGTTCATGACCACAATATTTTATTTTTGGATAACGAAAGGTTTGAGCACCATGTTTGGTCCAAATTCACAAAGATACACACATATTTTCACTTTTATATAGAGAGAGTTCAATTTCTGCCCTTCTGTAGAACAAGCCCTATCATGATGCCTTCCTGTCTTCTTGCATTGATTGCTCAAAGGACTCCAAACCTTCATCTCATCCATGGTTAAAAATAGCCTGAATGTGCTTAAGGACACCATTGAAGGCTCACCTGGTGAATTTTATTTTCAAGCCCTTTCACCAACTGATATTGTTTGCTGAGTCCACTTCCAAAGGACCCTTCTCCCAGTAAATACTTCCAAATGGGAGCCAAACGAAGGTCTGTTTAGCAATGGCACTCAGATTCCAGTATGCCATGTCTTGGGAGCATTTGCTTGTTCTTAGCACTCTTGGAGTTTTTCAAAAACAGGAGAATCACACACACACACACACACAACACTAACAGGTTGGTCTGTTTGCTTTCTCAGTGGATTATGAGATTTTCAGGCATGTAAAGTTTTAAGACCTGTCCGTATTGATTTTGGGAATTTATCTCTCCCATGCTGTTCTTGTCCTCTGTGCTGCAGACACCAACATTAGAAACTGAGGAATATGGAGCGCCACAATTAGAACCGAACATTTTCGATTTTCAGTGGACATTGTACTTTGATCCTCCTTTTTGGGGTCCAAGCTGGCTTTCTTTGGAGTGTATCTACACTATGCATCTACACTATGGAAATAATGCAGTTTGACACCACTTCAACTACCTCTGCAGTTTAGAAGATTAAAGAGCAAAAAGATTTAGTGGTGCATTGCTGCATGGCAAGGGGTTAAATGGACATATTTCATGAGTGCTTTAGTAGTGTGTTGCTGCATGGCAGGTGGTTGGATGGACATTTTTCAGGACTGCTTTAGTTGTGCATTCCTGCATGGCAAGGTGATAGATGGACATTTTTCAAGAGTGCTTTAGTGGTGCATTGCTGCATGGCAAGGGGTTGGATGGACATCTTTCAGGAGTGCTTTAACGATGCATTCTTACATGGTAAGCTGATATGGAAATCTTTCAAGAATGCTTTAGTGGTGCATTGCTGCATGGCAATGGGTTGGATGGACATCTTTCAGGAGTGCTTTAATGATGCATTCTTACATGGCAAGCTGATAGATGGACATGTTTCAAGAGTGCTTTAGTAGTGCATTGCTGCATGGCAAGGGGTTGAATGGACATCTTTCAAGGATGCTTTAGAAGTGCATTGCTGGATGGCAATGGGTTGGATGGACATGGTTCAAGAGTACTTTAGTGGTGCATTGCTGCATGGCAATGGGTTGGACTGACATCTTTCAGGAGCGCTTTAGTGGTGCATTGCTGCATGGCAAGGGATTGAATGGACATCTTTCAAGAGTGCTTTAGTAGTGCATTGCTGCATGGCAAGGGGTTGAATGGACATCTTTCAAGAGTGCTTTAGTGGTGCATTGCTGCATGGCAAGGAGTTGAATTGACATATCTCAGGAGTGCTTTAATGGTGTGTTGCTGCATAGCAAGTGGTTGGATGGACATCTTTTACGACTGCTTTAGTGGTGCATTGCTGCATGGCAAGGGGTTGAATGGACATCTTTCAAGAGTGCTTTAGTAGTGCATTGCTGCATGGCAAGGGGTTGAATGGACATCTTTCAAGAGTGCTTTAGTGGTGCATTACTGCATGACAATGGGTTGGATGGACATGTTTCAAGAGTACTTTAGTGGTGCATTGCTGCATGGCAAGGAGTTGGATGGACATCTTTCAGGAGTGCTTTAATGATGCATTCTTACATGGCAAGCTGATAGATGGACATGTTTCAAGAGTGCTTTAGTGGTGCATTGCTGCATAGCAAGGGGTTGAATTGACATATCTCAGGAGTGCTTTAATGGTGTGTTGCTGCATGGCAAGTGGTTGGATGGACATCTTTTAGGACTGCTTTAGTGGTGCATTGCTGCCTGACAAGGTGTTGAATGGACATCTTTCAAGAGTGCTTCAGTTGTGCATTGTTGCATTGGCGAAGGTTGCATTAGATGCAACCTTCCAGCCCTATGAGTTTATGATTCTAGAGATTTCGTGGCTGGATGTCTTCAGGGAAGCTTTGCTATGCCCTCCCATTGTGACTGAGAAAGCATAGCTTGCTCAAGGTTACTTGGTGAGTTTCAGGAGCTGATGGGATTCAAATATGGGTCTTCCAGCCTTCGCCTGAGTGTGGGATAGACTTCTTTGGGGAGCGTTTGCTTCATGGCTGAAAAACCCATCCGCAACCGAAGGTGCCTCTGGCCCATCTCCCCAACCTTCACAAGCAGGTGCTTCTCAATATGGTTTTGCCGTCCCTTGCAGCCAAATCCCAAGATCCAACTGGTAGCAGTGCATTTCTCTTCCCAATGCTTCCCCTTCCCCTCCTGCCTCCGGGAAGGAAAGAGATGGCGAACGCCTCTGCCTTGATTGTGTCGATGGGAGATGATTTTCAAGGTGAAATTTCTAGTTCAGTTGAGTCACTTTCATTCAAGGCAATGAGCAAAATGTCACCCCCACGTTGAACCGCATTCGGAGGCCTCCCATTCCTCCGCCTGCATTTAAATTTACTCCACTTTTCCCTTTCTGACACCTGTTTAAATCAATATCTTCCTCTCCAGGTCGTGGGTAGAATGCGCCTGGTCTCCCCGCACAGCGCTTCTCAAATCCACTAAAATCAACACAATAATTGAAATATTTTCAACCTGATTACACCGCTGCCTGAGGCTAGGCTGGTTGCTAAGGGTAAGCTCCCCGGTTGCTAGGGGGAGTAAATCATCTTGCATTATTTGATTTTTGTTATAGATATGAAACCGCTACTCCCGCGATTAAATGTCTCTCAGTCTAACACCTATGGGACCTGGGGAAAAAGAAAGGAAAAGCAGCAACCTTGACCCTGTCAAATAAATATCTCTAACTTTTCCTGTCCTCCGGCTTCCAAACCAAAGCTGTCTACTGTGTTGCTTCTTCTGCTTCTGCTTCTTCTTCTTCTATTCCCCTCCTCCCCATCTCTCTTCTTTTTTTTCGGCCCCCCTGACTTTAAATAACAACACGGTGGGGACAGGCATCTCTGATGGCAAGAAGGAGCTGTCTTTTCCATTAGAGGAGCTCTCCGCTTGGCGAAACGCTCTCTATTTACTCCAAACACGCCTTGATGGGGGAGCAACATGGACCTAATGGCTTTGAAGATGTCAAAATGGGAACAATTATAGCTTCTCCTTCGGCCACCGCCTCGACTCCGCCGACCGTGAAATACAGACAGGTCCAAACAGAGGCACAAGGAGAAGCAAAGTTTCAGTCTTTTTTAAAAAACAGAGGTTCTCAACTCCATCGGGAAGATGGAAGAGACTTCAGAGCATAGTTTTGTCTCAGAGGAGGAATCATACAATCTTAGAGTAAGTTGGGAATGAACACAAGGGTCATCAAGGCCGATCCATTGCCTCGCAAGAGTATGCAACCAAAGCATTCCTGAAAAAGCCTAACTGTTGGGAATCAGAAGTTGTTAGGCTCAAAAATAACCCTCTCTGGGGGTGGACTTTAACAACATCTGGGGAAGCCCTGCTCTCGGTCCTGCCATCGTCAAAAGTACGTCTGGCGGGGATGAGAGACAGGGCCTTCTTAGTGGTGGCCCTCCTTAAGGAACGCCCTCCTTAAGGAGATTAGATCGGCTTCTTTGCTCCTAACAATTCGGAACAAACTCACGACATGGCTGTTCGAGCAACCATTTGCAAATATTGAGTAAAGGGACACAGGAAAACGGAACAACTATACAATGGGACTGGACAATGTTTTAATGAATATTTATCGACTTATGTTCTATTGCTGTTGTTATGATTTTATTGATGTTAACATTTTTAAATTGTACTTGCGCTTTTGTGGCATTGAATTTTGCCTTGTAAACCGCCTCGAGTCACCGGAAGGCTGAGAAGGGCAGTATACAAATACAGTAAACAAATAAATAAATAAATTCCACAAAAATATAGCTGAGTGCCAAATGCATAGTTCATAAGCAGCAGAAACTTACATGTAGTGAGCAAGGATTCTCACGGTTCTGGCCCAGTTTACCTGTCCGAATGTATCTACCGCTACGAACCACATAGAACCTTAAAATCGTCCGGGGAGGTCCTGCTCGCTGTGCCCCAACCATCGCAATCGGGGACAAAAGACAGGGCCTTCTCTGTGGTGGCCCTTCGGCTATGGACTTCCCTCCTAAGTGAAATCAGATCCGCTCCTTCCCTCCTGACCTTCCAGAAAAAGGTGAAATCCTGGCTGTGGGATCAGGCCTTTGCGGACTAGACCGATGTGATGGTAGAGCTATGGTTTAATGGACTCTGATGGACTCGAATAGACTGTGTGTAGCACGATGAGACTAGGACTCCGAACTTAAGAACGGAAAACGGAACGTTGGTGGACAGGAAAAGAGATTTAAAGATGGGCTCAAAGCCGACCTTAAAAACTCTGGCATAGACACTGAGAACTGGGAAGCCCTGGCCCTTGAGCGCTCCAGATGGAGGTCAGCTGTGACCAGCAGTGCTGCAGAATTTGAGGAGGCACGAGTGGAGGGTGAAAGAGAGAAATGTGTCAGGAGGAAGGCGCGTCAAGACAACCCCGACCGGGACCGCCTTCCACCTGGAAACCAATGCCCTCACTGCGGAAGAAGATGCAGAGCAAGAATAGGGCTCCACAGCCACATACGGACCCACAGGGAAATCCATAATGGAAGACCATCTTACTCGTCCAACGAGGGATCGCCTAAGTAAGTAAGAGACTAGGACGCAATGGAACAATGGCTTCAAACTACAAGAGAGGAGATTCCATCTGAACACGAGGAAGAACTTCCTGACTGTGAGAGCCATTCATCAGTGGAACTCTCTGCCCCGGAGTGTGGTGGAGGCTCCTTCTTTGGAAGCTTTTAAACAGGGGCTGGATGGCCATCTGTCAGGGGTGATTTGAATGCAACATTCCTGCTTCTTGGCAGAATGGGCTGGATGGCCCATGAGGTCTCTTCCAACTCTATGATTCTATGATTTAATTTTGGTGATTGTTCTAATGTTTTACTGTTTTTATGATTTTTAAAATATTTTTATACTGTTTTTACCTAAGATGTATATTTATGCTTTTGTTATCAGCCGCCCTGAGACTCTCTGTGGAGGTTGAGATAGGACAAGATATAAATGTCTGAAATAAATAAAAAAATAAATAAAAAATAAGGGTTGGCTTCCATTCATAGAATCCTAGAATCAAAGAGTTGGAGGAGACCTCATGGGCCATCCAGTCCAACCCCATTCTGCCAAGAAGCAGGAATATTGCATTCAAATCACCCCTGACAGATGGCCATCCAGCCTCTGTTTAAAAGCTTCCAAAGAAGGAGCCTCCACCACACTCTGGGGCAGAGAGTTCCACTGCTGAACAGCTCTCACAGTCAGGAAGTTCTTCCTCATGTTCAGATGGAATCTCCTCTCTTGTAGTTTGAAGCCATTGTTCCGCGTCCTATTCAACAGGATGGAACAGGATTGCAGATCCACAACTTCATAGGATCAAAAATAATTTGTTCATTAAAGATAAAATAAATCAGTTCTTGATAGGAAAGGTTCTTGTAGCTAACTAGATTCACTGAGCTACCTTCCAAGGAAAAGAAAAAGGAAAAATAATTAAAAAATAGCTATATCTACTATATCTTGCCTGGACAATGGCAAGAGGCCCAAGGGTCATCAAGGTTGATCCTTTGCCTTGCAAGAGTATGCAACCAATGTATTCCTGAAAAAGCTTAATCTCTAACAGATTAGAGAGATGATTGGCCAAAACTAACCAAATGAAGTTCAACAGAGACAAATGCAAGATAATCCATTTAGGCAGAAAAAAGGAAATGAAAAGAGACAGACTGGGGGATGATGCCTGGCTCGACAGCAGGACGTGTGGAAAAGATCTTGGAGTCCTCATAGACAGGAAGGTCAACATGAGCCAACAATGTCAAAAAAATAAAATAAAAATCTAATGGGATTTTGGCCTGCCTCAATAGGAGCCTAGTGCCTAGATCCAGGGAAGTCATGCTACCTCTCTATTCTGTCTTGGTCAGACCACACCTGGAATCACACTGTGTCCAATTCTGGGCAATACAATTGAAGGGAGATGTTGACAAGCTGGAATGTGTCCAGAGGAGGGCAACTAAAATAATCAAGAGTCTTGAGAACAAGCCCTATGAGGAGCAGCTTCAAGAGCTGGGCATGTTTAGCCTACAGAAGAGAAGGTAAAGAGGAGATATGTTGAGGGCCATGTGTGTGGGAAAGTCACAGAGAGGAGGGAGCAAGCTTGTTTACTGCTGCCTTGGAGATTAGGATGTGGAACAGTGGCTTCACATTGCAGGAAAGGAGATTCCACCTGAACATTAGGAAAAACTTCCTCACTGTAAGAGAGCTGTTCAGCAGTGGAACCCTCTGTCTTGGAGTGTGGTAGAGGCTCCTTCTTTGGAGGCTTTGAAACAGAGGCTGGATGGCCATCTGTCAGGGTTGCTTTGAATGCAATATTCCTGCTTCTTGGCAGGGGTTGGACTGGATGGCCCATGAGGTCTCTTCCAACTCCATGTTTCTATGATTCTAACCATGAAAATGAACAACATAACAACAACAACAACAACAACAACAACAACACTTTATTTATACCCCGCTACCATCTCCCCAGGGGACTCGGTGCGGCTTACATGAGGCTGAGCCCAGAATACAACAATGTGATTTTCCTGCTTCTTGGCAGAATTAAGTTGGGCTGGATGGCCTAACTCTATAATTCTATGGTCTCTGGGTTATTGTAGGTTTTTTTGGGTTGTATGGCCAGGTTCTAGAAGCATTCTCTCCTGATGTTTCACCTGCATCTATGGCAGGCATCCTCAGAAGTTGTGATGACCTCACAACCCCTGAGGATGCCTGCCACAGATGCAGGAGAAATGTCAGGAGAGAATGCTTCTAGAACATGGCCATACAGCTTCAAAAACCTACAACAACCCAGTGATTCCGGCCACGAAAGCCTTCGACAATACATTCTATGGTCTCTGTTTAAAGACGTCCAATGATGGAGAATCCACCACATTGATTCAATTGTTGAACAGCTCTTTCAGTCAGAAAGTTCTTTGTCATGTTTAGGCAGAATAACTTTTATTGTTCTCTGAATCCAAAGTGCATGTTCTTGTCCCTGCCGCCACAGAAAACCTGCTCTGACTTCTCCATGACATTCCTTCAGATATTTAAAGGTGCCCATCATGTCTTGTCTTGTCCATGCTAAACTTACCTAGCTTTCTAAGTTGTATCTCAAAAGGCTTGGTTTCCAGACCTTTGTTGCCCTCCTCTGGATATCTTCCAGCTTTTCAACAGTATTCCAGGTGAGGTCTGATGAATGCAGACTATAGTGGGACTAATGGGCAAATTACGTTCTTCCCGCTTCAGAGGAAGATGAAGTCAGTCTCCATTGGAACACAAACAACCTAAAGTAAAGTAAGGTAAAGATTTCCCCCTGACATTAAGTCCAGTTGTGTCTGACTCTGGGGGCTGGTACTCATCTTTTCTAAGTCAAAGAACTGGCGTTGTCCGTAGATGCCTCCAAAGTCATGATGGCATGGAGCACCATTACCTTCCCACCAGAGCAGTACCTATTGATCTACTCACATTTCCATGTTTTCGAACTGCTACGTTGGCAGAAGCTGGAGCTGACAGCAAGAGCTCATGCCACTTCTGGATACAAACCTGCAACCTTTCGGTCAACAAGTTAAGCAGCTCAGTGGTTTGACCCACTGCCCCACCAGAAGCTCCACCAAAAATCATGTTGCATTGGCCTACACAAAAATGATTCCATGGGTAACCTGGAACCAAGCCATCATTGTCTACTTTGCTCAGAAACTAATTGACTGCAAGTAGAGTGAACTATATACCAGTGTAATATGATCAACGCTAGAAGATGCAAGACCAGGGTAATTGAACGAGGACCATGCTTTTGTGAATAAGCCAACTGGGAACATTTATTTATTTTATTTATTTATCGTGTCAGGGGCAACCAGACCATTGTATTACATTACTAACAGAACAAAACAAACAGACAAAACACAAAGTTTGCAAGCTTGGTAGTTGATTAAATGTCCTTTGACCAGTATCTGGCCACTTGGAGTGCCTCTGGTGTTGCCGCAAGAAGGCCCTCCATTGTGCATGTGGCAGGGCTCAGGGTGCATTGCAGCAGGTGGTCAGTGGTTTGTTCTTCTCCACACTCGCATGTAGTGGATTCAACCCAGTAGCCCCATTTCTTAAGGTTGGCTCTGCATCTCGTGGTGCCAGAGCGCAGTCTGTTCAGCGCCTTCCAAGTCGCCCAGTTTTCTGTGTGCCCAGGGGGGAGTCTCTCATTTGGTATCAGTCATTGGTTGAGGTGCTGGGTTTGAGCCTGCCACTTTTGGACTCTTGCTTGCTGAGGTGTTCCAGCGAGTGTCTCTGTAGATCTTAGGAAACTATTTCTTGATTTAAGTTGTTGACGTGCTGGCTCATACCCAAACAGGGGATGAGCTGGAGATGTCTCTGCCTTGGTCCTTGCACTATTTGTTGCTACTTCCTGGCAGATGTCAGGTGGTGCAATACCAACCAAACAGTGTAATTTCTCCAGTGGTGTAGGGCGCAGACACCCCGTGATAATGTGGCATGTCTCATTAAGAGCCACATCCACTGTTTTAGCGTGGTGAGATGTGTTCCACACTGGGCATACATAGCAGCAGAGTAGCATAACACAAGGGCAGATGTCTTCACTGTGTCTGCTTGTAATCCCCAGGTTGTGCCAGCTGATCCCTAATCCATCTAAAACACAGCCATGTGCCTTTCACCTTAAGAACAGACAAGCATCCCAAGCTCTGAGGATCACCTGGGAAGGAATCCCACTGGAGCATTGCAACACACCCAAATACCTGGGAGTCACCCTAGACCGTGCTCTGACCTACAAGATGCACTGCCTGAATATCAAGCTAAAAGTGGGTGCTAGAAACAATATCATATGAAAACTGGGAACATGAGAAATGGGGACAATATTCCTAGAGGACTGCAATAATATAGATTCTTGCAAATGCTCCACCTGACCACCAGATCTGGACAAAGTTGGTTGAGTGGAAATGGATGCTTCAGACCTCACTACCTCTGAGGATGCTTGCCATAGATGCAGGCGAAATGTCAGGAGAGAATGCCTCTAGCACAAACCTACAACAACCCAATGTATGCATTTGTTTACTTTATGAATACCCTGCTCCCCTCCCCCCAAATAATTGGATGGAGAAAAGACAGAGTAACATGACCAGCAGTCATCTCCAACCTGCTTGAAAGTTGAGATTGCTTTGTAGGTTGGAAGGGTAAAATCAACCTAAGGAGAGGAGAGACAAAGTGCCGTTTTGGGGCCTGTGAAGTGCAAAAATGAGCCTAAATTTTGAAAAGAAGCCAAAAGATGGCCACTAAGAGCGGAGGCCAGGGTGGGTGGGATGTATTTCCAATCGCTGTTCTTCTGCTGTGCCACCTTAAGCAAAGAAGAACGAAACAACACTGGCGAAATGAATGAGCATCCGCATGCAGTGCCCACTGGAGCAGACACAAACAATCTGAAGGTTATTGCTGCTCTTATTATTCATGGGTCTCCACTGGTGTGTGCAGACTGTACAAACAGCGAAGGAAGAAGCAGGCCTTGGCCGGCCAAAGGAGCTGGCAAAGGGGACGTCAGACACCGATAAAGGAAGTTCAGGCGCAAGAGAGAGATGCCAGGCAGAGGTTGCCCCTTGAGTTGCCTTGGCATTTGGGAAATGAGTGGGAAGAGGAGACAGGTGTAACAGAGCTCCTTTGGAAGCAACTTCACCACTGGGCAAGTCAAAGGTTTCTTTCCACCTCCATGGCTGAGCTCTGAAGCAAAGAAGGCAGTGATACATAGTAATGCAGTGCAGCTCAAGGGGTTCAAACACAAGGAGGACAAAGACCTTATGGGTCAACTTGCCATTGCACTTTTTCTTATTTTGTACAGATTATAAAATAAACCGTTTATTTATTTATTATATCAGAAGCGAACCGAGGGTACAATTGTAATGTATTTTTAAAAAACATAAAGTTTAAATACTTGGCATTATACTAAATGTCCTTTGACCAGTAGCTGGTCACTTGGAGTGCCTCTGGTGTTACTATAAGAAGGTCCTCCATTGTGCATGTGGCAGGGCTCAGGCTGCATTGTAGTCAGTGGACTGTGGTTTGCTGTTCTCCACACTCGCATGTCGTGGACTCCATTTCGTGGCCCCATTTCTTAAGGTTGGCTCTTCATCTTGTGGTGCCAGAGCACAGTCTGTTCAACGCCTTCCAAGTCGTCCAGTCTTCTGTGTACCCAGTGGGAGAGTCTCTCATTCAGTATCAGTCATGGGTTGAGGTTCCGGGTTTTAGCCTGCCACTTTTGGACTCTTGTTTGCTGAGGTGTTCCTGTGAGTATCTCTGTAGATCTTAGAAAACTATTTCTTGATTTAAGGCGTTGGAATGCTGGCTGAAATCCGAACAGGGGATGGGCCGGAGATATCACTGCCTTGGTCCTTTTATTACAGGTTGCTACTTTCCAATGGATGTCAGGTGGTGCAATATCGGCTAAGCAGTATAATTTTCCCAGTGGTGTAGGGCATAGACATCCTCTGATAATGCGGCATGTCTCATTAAGAGCCACATCCACTGTTTTAAGGTGGTGAGATATGTTCCACACTGGGCATGCATACTCAGCAGCAGAGTAGCAAAGCACAAGGCCAGATGTCTTCACTGTGTCTGGTTGTGATCCCCAGGTTGTGCCAGTCAGCTTTCGTATGATATTATTTCTAGCACCCACTTTTTGCTTGATATTCAAGCAGTGCTTCTTGTAGGTCAGAGCACGGTTCAGGATAACGCCCAGGTATTTGGGTGTGATGCAATGCTCCAGTGGGTGCATTAAAGATGCTGAACTTGGTCCAGTACAATGGCTTCTTGGGGCATCAGACTGCATCTTTGGTTTGGTTCCAAGTGACCTAGACCAGGGGTCCACAAACTTTTAAAATGGAGGTCCGGGTCATAGTCCCTCAAACTGTTGGAGGGCTGGATTATAATTTGAAAAAAGCATGAATGAATTCCTATTCACACTGCACATATCTCATTTGTAGTGCAAAAACACTTAAAAACAATACAATAATTAAAATGAAGTAACATTTTAACAAATATAAATTTATTGGTATTTCAATGGGAAGTGTGGGCCTTCTTTTGACTGATGAGATAGGATTGTTGTTGTTGTTGTTGTGTTGTTGCGTTTGGGTTGTTGCACCTGGTGAACCAACCTGGACACAGCATTTTATTTGAGAACACAGAAATGCTGGACCACTCTCACAACCACCATGTCAGACTACACAGAGAAGCCATTGAAATACACAAGCATGTGGACAATTTCAACAGAAAGGAGGAAACCATGAAAATGAACAAAATCTGGCTACCAGTATTAAAAAACTCTAAAATGACAACAGCACAACAACAGAGAGGAAACAAACAAGGAATCTAATCACCTCTCAACAAAGGTTTGCTCTAGGCACTGCCAGGCCATTATATGCTAATCAAGGTGGTCAATTGAAACATTCACACCTAGCTCCAGCAGACAAGAGTCCTTTGTCCCACCCTGGTCATTCCACAGATATATAAACCCTTTTTCCTAGTTCCAACAGACCTCACTATCTCTGAGGATGCTTGCCATAGATGCAGGCGAAACGTCAGGAGAGAATGCCTCTAGACCATGGTCATATAGCCCGAAAAAAACCTACAACAACCCAGTGATTCTGGCCATGAAAGCCTTCGACAATACGTTGTTGTTGTTGTTGTTGTTGTTGTTGTTGTTGTTGTGTGCTTTCAAGTTATTTCAGACTTAGGTTGACCCTGAGTGAGGGCCGGGTAAATGACCTTGGAAATGACCCGGGCCATAGTTTGAGGACCCCTGACCTAGACAATAAATGTGCATCAAATACTTATAATAAGAGCTTTGCAGCGGTATGAAGAAAAACAGTTATGAAAGTATTAAGGAAGAAGATTGGAAGTCACAATTTATTATTATTATTATTATTATTATTATTATTATTATTATTGTTGTTGTTGTTGTTGTTGTTGTCGAAGGCTTTCATGGCTGGAATCACTCAGTTCTTGTGGGTTTTTTTGGGCTATATGGCCATGTTCTAGAGACATTTCTCCTCTAGAACATGGCCATATAGGAGAAATGCCTCTAGAACATCTCTAGAGGAGAAATGCCTCTAGAACATGGCCATATAGCCCGAAAAAACCCACAAGAACTGAGTATTATTATTATTATTATTATTATTATTACTATTATTATATTTTCTCTTTCTCTTTTTTTCCATTTTTTCTATACCTATTAAAAATTCCTACTTTTCTTTGACCAATTGTTCCCCCACTTTCATTGTATTCTTATGTTTTTAGTACTGAGATGATAAGTAATAAAAATTATTTAAAAATAAATAAATAAATATGTATCATAGAGACCTCAGGAAACTCAGAGGACTCAATGGAATTCCCTCATGGTGTTGTTTCATTGGACAATAGCCTATTGTGACTTGTGAATCTTCCTAAAATCAGCTTCAATTTGGGCAAAAACAGGGGACAATGTTGAGAAACGAGTGGAACGGTCCAGCCGCACCATGAGATGCTGTTGTGTCCACTTGCAAGATGGGTCAACTTGCAGATGGGCCATTCGGAGAAGTTGTAAAGGGTTTCTTCGGTGGGCAGGAATATCCAGCCTATTGAACTTTAACTACAGCTGTACCCGTCGCCCGTCTGCCTGGCAGCAGGTGGGCGTGTGCGAGCGCCGTTCCTGCTGGGATGGAGCCAGCTGTTCCTCGAAATGAATCTCAAGTAAATTAGCAAACACCACACAAACCTGTCATTTGAATCATCCTTGATTACTTTAAATGCTGGGCTGCCTCCTAAAAACCCAGTCCCAAAGTGCCCAAGGACTGCCTTCCCCCATTTCCATCGACGTCTGCGCTCTCTTCCTACATCTGAGGGTCTTTGCGCACATTATGTCTGCAGCGTGAGAGATGGGTTCCTCATCTGATCTGGTTAAGCCTTTCGTAAACTGCTTGCTAATTCAATGAAACAGAGAATACTGTGTGCCAGAAGTATCAGGGTTTTGATGTGCCCTGTGCAAATTTTCTTTTTTGCCCCAAATGCTCTCAGGCTTGGGCAAACTTCGGCTCTCCCTCCAATTGTTTTGGACTTCAACTCCCATGATTAAGTAGAGCTCTTCAGCAGTGGAACTCTCTACATCGGTCGAAGTTGGTGAAGGTTCCTTATTTGGAGACTTTTAAACAAAGGCTGGATGGTCATATGTTGGGCATGCTTTGATTGTGCTTTTCCTGCATGGCAGAAAGGGGTTGGACTGGATAGCCCATGGGTTAGAATCATAGAATCATAGAATCACAGAGTTGGAAGAGATCTCATGTGCCATCCAGTCCAACCCCCTGCCAAGAAGCAGGAATATTGCATTCAAAGCACCCGTGACAGATGGTCATCCAGCCTCTGATTAAAAGCTTCCACAGAAGGAGCCTCCACCACACTCCGGGGCAGAGAGTTCCACTGCTGAATGGCTCTCACAGTCAGGAAGTTCTTCCTAATGTTCACATGGAATCTCCTTTCCATCAATAGGTAGATCAATAGGTACCACCTGGGTGGGAAGGTAAAAGGGTGCCATGCAGAAAGACACAATCCAAGCCCTCCTGACAAAAGGCCATCTAGCCTCTGCTTAAAAACCTCCAAAGATACCCTAGAATCATAGAATCAAAGATTTGGAAGAGACCTCATGGGCCATCCAGTCCAACCCCCTGCCAAGAAGCAGGAATATTATATTCAAAGCATCCCTGACAGATGGCCATCCATTCTATGATTCTAGGGTATCTTTGGAGGTTTTTAAGCAGAGGCTAGATGGCCTTTTCTGATTAAAAGCTTCCAAAGAAGGAGCCTCCACCACACTCCGGGGCAGAACCCATTGTTCCATGTCCTAGTCTCCAGGGAAGCAGAGAACAAGCTTGCTCCCTCCTCTCTGTGACTTCCTCTCACATATTTATACATGGCTATCATATCTCCTCTCAGCCTTTTCTTCTTCAGGCTAAACATGCCCAGCTCTTTAAGCCACTCTTCATAGAGCTTGTTCTCCAGACCCTTGATCATTTTAGTCACCTCCTCTGGACACATTCCAGCTTGTCAATATCTCTCTTGAATTGTGGTGCCCAGAACTGGACACAATATTCCAGGTGTGGTTTAACCAAGGCGGAAAAGAGAGGTATCATTACCTCCCTACATCTAGACGCTATGCTCCTATTGATTCAAGCCAGGCCCCCTCAGCCACTTAAGAGGCTGAGGGGGTAAAATGAAAGGGTCTGAGGCTGTTAGGAATTGTGGGAGTTGAAGCCCAAAACACCTGGAGGGAGAGCCAAAGTTTTCCCATAACTGGCACAAAAATACAAAGTCCAGGCTTGTGCCCAGAGGTTCTGTAAAGGCAGAAGAAAGGTTAAAGGAGTCTGAGTCTACACTCTCAAGGGGGCCCAATGCCAGTCATGGAGATGCTGACGACACAAGTACAAAGGGCAAGCCAAAAAAGCAAGAAACGAGAGAACCAGGGATGTCAGATGATGCCAAACCAAGACAGTAGCGCTATTGTTCTGTAGCACAGAAATAGACTTGGCTGTACTAATTAATGTATAGCTATTTCTGTGCTCAGAACCGGTGGTCTCATTGTGCTACCCTTTACCTTTTGATCCATGCCAAAGCCTGGCCTGTGATTCTGTTGCTAGGATTTTATTCTGAAGGATGAAGGAGTTCACCATCCAACTGCCTCTCTTCATAAAGTCTATAGAAACATAGAATCATAGAGTTGGAAGGGAACCCCATGGGCCATCCAGTTCAAACCCATTCTTCCAGGAAGAAGGATAATCACATTCAAAGCACCCCCAACAGATGGCCATCCAGCCTGTTTAAAAGCCTCCAAAGAAGGAGCCTCCACCACACTCCGGGGCAGAGAGTTCCACTGCTGAACGGCTCTCACAGTCAGGAAGTTCTTCCTCATGTTCAGATGGAATCTCCTCTCTTGTAGTTTGAAGCCATTGTTCTGCGTCCTAGTATTCAGTATTCAAAGTTGGTCATACTGGATATTTGTGGCAATTTTGGTCCAGATCCATCAGTTGGGTGCACATTGCTCTGTCCAATGCTCTTGTTGGTGGGGTTCAGAATGCTCTTTGATTATAGATGAACTATAAATCCCAGCAACTACAACTCCCAAATGTCAAGGTCTATTTTCCCCAAACTCCACAAGTGCTCACATTTGGGCATATTGAGTATCTGTGCCAAGTTTGGTCCAGATCCATCATTGTTGAACTCCAGTGCTCTCTGGATGTAGATGAACTACAACTCCAAAACTCAAGGTCAATGCCGACCAAACCCTTCCAATATTTTCTATTGATCATGGGAGTTCTGTGTTCCAAGTTTGATTTAATTCCATCATTAATTCCATCATTTAATTCCATCATTGATTTAATTCCATAATACTCTTTGGCTGTAGGTGAACTATAAATCCCAGCAACTACAACTCTCAAATGACAAAATCAATCCCTCCCCACAAACTCTACCAGTATTAAGTTTGGGTGTGTAAGTGAATGGTGGACATTGACAAGAATGATGCAATGCACTGGGTTCGTGTTGCATGTTGGCTCGATTGACAACATCTACAGATTTGATCAGAGCCCCCGGTGGTGCAGTGGGTTAAAGCACTGAGCTGCTGAGCTTGTTGATCGAAAGGTTGCAGGTTCGATTCCGGGGAGCGGCGTGAGCTTCCACTGTCAGCCCTAACTTCTGCCAACCTAGCAGTTCGAAAACATGCAAATGTGAGTAGATCAATAGGTACCGCTCCGGTGGGAAGGTAACAGCGTTCCATGCAGTCATGCCGGCCACATGACCTTGGAGGTGTCTACGGACAACTCTGGCTCTTCGGCTTAGAAATGGAGATGAGCACCACACCCCAGAGTCAGACATGACTGGACTTAATGTCAGGGGACTACCTTTACCTTTTACTACAGATTTGAACCACTTTTATTTCTTTCAGCATTGAAGGTATATACCTTCCAACCATCCTGATTTGGATTGTTATGATTAATCCTCTGCCATCCTACTTTTCCAGATATTTTTACATTGTCCCATTTTCTCTCTCCACCATCTCTCTTTGTCCTCAGCATGCATCAATTTCTAGAAAGGACAAATGTAAGCATGATTTCAGTTCATTCAGCAAAGGAGGACAGAAGAGGGCAGAAACATGCCCTTCCCAGTATGCTCAGGCAAAAGCAAACCACTGCTACTATTTCTGGAGATGAGGTGTCATCTTATGGCAGAAGGGACAATGCCCTGCCACTCGGAGTCTTTGTCATCCTCTTCTTCCCTTTTATTCTTTCAGCCACACTGATGGGCAGCGAGCGGGATAAATAAGCCACCTCCAACTTGGTCTGTTTACAAACTCGACGCCTTTCAGCAGTCAGCCTGGTTAAGCACTTCATTCCCATTCCAGGAAGGCCATCTGCTGCCTTTTGCCGTAAGTCTCCCAGCAAACGCTGGGCCTTGACAAGCGAGCGATGCGTCGGGTGCCGTTATCAGCAGAACACAACATCTGCCATGCCTGACACCTACCATTGTAGGCCATTTAATCTGTCCCCCTCCTCCCTTTAACCGGCAGACAACAGCTCCCTGTATTATATTTTCCCACTCAATTAGCACTATCATCCTGCTGAAATAGAGGCCAATTTACCTTTAATGACATCATTGTTAGGAGAGTGGCAAGCGCCGGGTCCGGAGCTGTCACCGGATGGCAGGGAGGTAGGGGAGCCCTCCCGTCTCCTTCTCTTCGGAGAGGTAGGCAAGGGCCCCCGCAGCCTATCCGAGCCAGCCTTCACCCCCGACCACAGACATTGTTTCCGACAGTTCGCGGAGGCAGCGTGGCGGAAAATTGAGTCCAGATTCATTAGGTTTTTCAGTGTGCTGCTCAAGTCAGTTAAATTGATACATTTCCTAACAAAATTGAAGTGCTTTGTGCTGCCAGCGGAAAGCCGGCTGACCCTACTCGGCCCACTGAGCAGCCAAAACGAGTTGATGGATCCATTAGGCTGCGCCGAACGCTTCTCTCCCACCCGTTCCTGAGTGACACAGTAAATCTGAGCCAATTTCAGTCCCTAATCATCATTACGCACACGCACATTCATACATACACCCTCCACTGTTCATTTAGGACTTCTTTGACGGTTCGAAGATGGACCGGGAATGGGTCAACGGCCAGAGAAGGCGAGGCACCAAATGGACTTCAAGGAGATTCCCAACTGATTGGCTTCATCCAAGAATCCAAATTTATTTATTTATTTATTTCGTATCAAAAGCATTGCATAAATTTCTATCAAACTGATAAAAATAGAAGCACAAGCGGCTAAATATCTTTTGACCAAAAACGGGCAACATCATAGGCATTGTCTGTAGCCTCCAACAATTCTTCCTCCGTACATGAGGCAGGACATAGTGGACAAGCATACAGATGCGGAGTTGTCTGTTCTGCTCCACAGTTACACAAGGTGGGGGATTCTTTGAGGTAGTGCCATTTTGCCAGGTTGTCTTTTGATCTGCCCACTCTGCTTCTGAGTCTCTTCAGGGACTTCCAAGTTGCCCAAATCCAAATGCTACCCTTTGAATTCTTCAACACCTCCTTCTCTACCTTACCCATCCCCTCCCTGTTGGAAATGGCCATCATGGCCAATGGTTGGGTTGACATGGTCTTTAACCCCAAAGTTCATGGATGGAAGCAATTGCAAGGATGGGAGAGGTGCCAAAAGGAATCCAAGGCTACTATTTGAAACAAAGCCCAGATGGCTGAAAACTATGGGGGATCTGGATAGGAACATCAGGAGATTATGTATGTGCCTGTTTGTCTATCTATCATCTATCTACTGATTAGTGACTCAAATGGGCTGGATGTAGAAACCATGTCCTATGAGGAGCAGCATAGGACGTTGAGTATGTTTACCTTGAGGAAGAGACAGTTAAGAAGGAACGTGAGAGCCATGTTTAAATATTTGAAAGGACCTCACATTGAGGAGGAAGGGGCAGCTTGTATTTTGCTGCTCCAAAGACGAGCAATGGATTCGACTTGCAAGAAAGAGATTGCACCTCAACATGAGAAAGTACACCCTGAGCATGAAAGTGGTTCAGCAGTGGAATAGGGTACTGAGTTGCTGTGAATTTTCTGGGCTGTATGGCCATGTTCCAGAAGTACCTCATAGCCTCTGAGGATGCTTGCCATAGATGTGGGCAAAACATCAGGAGAGAATGCTTCTGGAACATAGCCAGACAGCCCAGAAAACTCACAGCAACCTAGTGATTCCGGCTGTGAAAGTCTTCGACAACACATAGGGTTGAGGAAGAACTTCCTGACTGTGAGAGCCGTTCAGCAGTGGAACTCTCTGCCCCAGAGTGTGGTGGAGGCTCCTTCTTTGGAAGCTTTTAAACAGAGGCTGGGCGGCCATCTGTCAGGGGTGATTTGAATGCAATATTCCTGCTTCTTGGCAGGGGGTTGGACTGGATGGCCCATGAGGTCTCTTCCAACTCTTTGATTCTATGATTCTAGGGTACCTTTGGAGGTTTTTAAGCAGAGGCTAGTTGGCCTTTTGTCAGGAGGGCTTGGATTGTGTCTTCCTGCATGGCACTGGATGACCATGGGGTGCCTTCCAATTCTAAGATGCTGTGGTTAGGTTTTTCAGTAAATAAACAAAATCATAACCAACCAACATATCAATCTATTCATTAGGTTTATCATGTCCTTAAAGATAAATAAATTAACCATAGACTATATATTTATATCTATTGAATAGTACTATCTATCTATCTATCTATCTATCTATCTGCGAGAAGATCCAACCAGTCCATCCTCCAGGAAATAAAGCCCGACTGCTCATTGGAGGGAAGGAGACTAGAGACAAAGTTGAAGTCCTTTGGCCACATCATGAGGAGACAGCAAAGCCTAGAGAAAACAATTATGCTGGGGAAAGTAGAAGGCAAAAGGAAGAGGGGCCGACCAAGGGCAAGATGGATGGATGGCATCCTTGAAGTGACTATACTGACCTTGAAGGAGCTGGGGGTGGTGACGGCCAGCAGGGAGCTCTGGCGTGGGCTGGTCCATGAGGTCACGAAGAGTTGGAGATGACTGAACGAATGAACAACAACATCTATCTATCTATCATCTATCCATCTATCTATCTATCTATCTATCTATCTATCTATCTATCTATCTATCTATCTATCTATTTCTATCATCCATCCACCTGCCTATCTCTCTCTCTCTCTCTCTATGGAGTGATGCCTCAGAGCCAACTCAGGGTAACAGTAAGGTTTGCTTGGTAAGTGTGTGGTTCTCTCTCTGTTTGTGTGTGTGTCTATGCATGTGTGCAATTTCAGTCCAAGCAATCCGCGGCAGGCCTTGCCAGCTCCTGGGGGGTTGCCGTGCCAAGCCGTTTGGCACAGGGATCGGACCGACAGCTGCCTGGCGTAGACTTCAGGTGGCCGAGTTGCCATGGCACAGCCAGGGCATGATGAGCCCGCAGAATGGCAAGCATGTGTCGGGGATCTGGTATGGCGATTAGAGTGTCGGTTTTGCATCTGATGTGCTTGTGTGAGCAATTTGGAGCTGGCATGGGGGGAGCCCTGCCTTTCCCTCCCCTCCTCCTGCCCAAGACCTTGCAGGCTTGCTTGATCCAACCCATCCCTCCTGTCTGGAAGAGCAGCTGGTTGAGATCCACCTCTGATAGAGAAGGTCCAAGATGTCAGCGATAACGAGTTACAAATTAACTAGTTACTTTCAGTTAACCTCTTTGCTCTCAGTGAGATGGGGAATCCACTCTTGATTTTGCGCTCAACTTTTAAGGCTCTGGGTTGTTGTAGGTTTTTTGGGCTGTGTGGCCATGTTCTAGAAGCACATGCTTCTAGAACATGGCTATACAGCCCAAAAAACCTACAACAACCCAGTAATTCTGGCCATGAAACCCTTCGACAACACATTTTAAGGCTCTGTCCAAAGTCCTGAAACATATCCATATCCCCTTCCATGTATACAATCCACATTGAACTGGATTATATGGCAGTGTGGACTCAGATACCGCAGTTCAAAGCAGATATTGTGGATTATCTGCCTTGATATTTTGGGCTAGATGGCTGTGTGGAAGGGCCCCTTGAAATAAGTTTCAGCAACTTAGGTAGTGCCTTTAAAGTTCATAAAAATAAATATAATGGGTTCATTCTTCCCATGAGCCCCCGGTGGTGCAGTGGGTTCAACCCCTGTGCTGGCAGGACTGAAGACTGACAGGTCACAGGTTCGAATCCGGGGAGAGGCGGATGAGCTCCCTCTATCAGCTCCAGCTCCTCATGCGGGGACATGAGAGAAGCCTCCCACAAAGATGATAAAATATCAAATCATCCGGGCATCCCCTGGGCAACGTCCTTGCAGACGGCCAATTCTCTCACAACAGAAGCGACTTGCAGTTTCTCAAGTCACTCCTGACACGACAAAAAAAAATTCTTCCCATGATATTGGCAGACTGATGATGAACATGTAACTACATTACACATGGAACCGGCCTAAGGATAAATCTGTATTATTTCATAGGATTTTTAAAAAAGTTTTTTTTTGTTTTTGTTTTCAACTGTGACCAAATAGTGTGGCTGCTAGCCGCCTTGAGTCCCCACGGGGAGAAAGGTGTGATATAAATAAAGTAAATGAACTAGGTTGCTGTGAGTTTTCTGGGATGTATGGCCATGTTCCAGAAGCATTCTCTCCTGACATTTTGGCCACATCTATGGCAGGAATCCTCAGAGGTTGAAGGGTCTGTTGGAAACTAGGCAAGCAAGGTTTATAGATCTGTGGAATGTCCAGGGTGGGAGAAAGGACTCTTGTCTGTCTGAGGAAGTGTGAATGTTGCAAATGGCCACCCCTAGGCAGGAAGCAGCCAGGCTTTGAAACTGCAAGGCTATTCAATGCTAATCAAGGTGGCCATTTTTAACATTCACACTGCCCCAGGCAGACAAGAGTTCTTTCTCCCACCCTGGACATCATTCCAGAGATATATAAACCTCACTTGCCAAGTTTCCAACAGACCTCACAACCTCTGAGGATGCCTGCCATGGGTGTGGGTGAAACGTCAGGGGAGAATGCTTCTGGAACATGGCCAGACAGCCAGGATAACTCACAGCTACCCAGTGATTCTGGCTATGAAAGCCTTCGACAAACACAAAGTAAATACAAACAGACCTCACAACCTCTGAGGATGCTTACCATCGATGCAGGAGAAATGTCAGAAGAGAATGCTTTTAGAACATGGCCATATAGCCCGAAAAACCTACAACAACCCATGAAAGCGTTTGACAATACAAAGTAAATAAAGTAAATTAATAAATAGCACAATGACCTCTCATTTTCTGCTGTAATAGTATTCCTAATTGTGCTATAAATGTACTACTTCTCATGCCCATTCTTTGGTGGAGTAATTGTAATTTCTTAGTTATTTTTATGGTGGACCTAGTAGGTGCTGGAGGAAGAAAAACACCTTCTCAGCTAGTGGTTATAATTATCCACAGCCATAAACCTCCTTTTCCTAATCCTTCCATATAACTAGTAGTAGCTGCCATTATTATTATTGGTGGTAGTAGTAGTAGTAGTAGTAGTAGTAGTATCTCCATTTTTATCCTTCCTTCCTCCCAATATAGGGACTCAAGGGAGCTAACAATGTGGTTGACACCAAAATTATATTTCCATTCGGAGGTATCCCTGACCCCAAAGTGATAAATATTTGATTTAGATCAGTTAACAATACATGTAGGAACCAGCAAACCTGTTGGCCGGCTCTCATTGAGTGTGCTGTGAATTTCACAAGCTCCAAAACCTGCAATGGATTCACTGCCCCACTGACACGGAAGCCACAACTGGGGAATGGGAAAACAAATGTGCAAGGAGTCTTGGCTGGAAAAAGTCCTTGGGATTTGCAAATATATTCACATCCACACACATGGAGTTGAGTGGACCTGACGCGGCTGCATCAATGCTCTCAGATCTGCCATCTAGATGCTCTCCTGGGACTCTACCATTTGAAAAGGTGGCCAGGGCAACCGCACAAGTCATTTTGCTTTTGCCTCTTTGGAAGCGAGGCAGCCTTAAAGCAGCTGGAAGCAGCTGAACCATCCATTCCCTCCTCTGTTGATTTAGGAACGCTATACCCCCGCCTTTGGGTCTCTCTATCTTCCCAGTCCCACTGTTCACCAAAGGGAAATTTACTTATAACATTAAAATCGCATCCTTTGTCGGCAAATCGGGTTGGCTTCCAACCGTTAAGACAATATACATGAAATATTCTGGAGTGGGGAGGGCGGTAGGGAAGGGAAGCACCCCAGCCCGGCACATAATAGAAAATAATAAGGCATTTCCCAAGTCAGGGCCGACTTGTGTTTCCTTCTTAGTGGGAGATTAAAAGCTTGCTTAGACAAACAAACAAAAAAGTTTTTGTGGGAGGGATTTGCACACAACTGGAGCTTTGCTTTGTCAAGGCCTTGCTTTGTTCCTTCCTCCTGTTCCTTTACAGAGCTGAGTTTCTTCTGAGGATCTCCATGTTGGGGAGGAATTGATGCTGAATGATATGATGGAAGATCCCTGCAGTTAGAGGGTTCGCTCAGTTCCCTTGTTGCAAACAGCTCCACTGGCTGCTGGTCTCTTTCCAGGAATGAATTGAAAATGCTGAGGATGACCTACAAATCCCTATATGGCTCAGGCCCAGGCTATCCAATGGATTATGGCTGCAATCCAATGCCCTCCGCACTGTAGGGTCAATATTCACTTGCAGAGAAATGCTATGCCAACACTACGTAGTATGTAATCCATGTGCAGAAAAGCAATATTGTGCCACATGTATCAGTGCCTAAGTGGGATTGAACAATTGACAATATATGATGGACAGCCACAATGGAAAATATAGGATGCACAAATACAACCCAAGTATAAGAGGCACAACCATAAAGCAAAGGACAGGATGGAGGACAACAATGGAAAGAATAGGATGTATAATGCAACAAAAGTATAAGATGCAAATGACAGGATGGAAAACCACAATGGAAAGTACATTAATCACAATGACAGTGGGAAGTCTCAGATGCATCACTGCAGTGCAAAGTGTAGGATGCTCAACTGCAACCCAAGCATAGGATGCCAACTACAAGGCAAAGAAAAGGATGGAGAACCACAGTAGAAAGTATAGGATGTGCAAATGCAACCTAAGTATCAGACGCACAACTGTAAGTACAGAATGCATCACTACAATGGAAAGTACAGGATGTACCACCAGAATGGAAAGTACAGGATGCACAACTGCAATCAAAGCATAGGATTCACAACCACAACATAAAACACAGGCTAGAGAACCACAATGAAAAGTTCAGGGTGTATAAACCCAACCTACATATAAGATGCACAAGCACAAGGCAAATGACAGGATGGAGAAGCACAATGGAAAGGACAGCATGGACAACCACAGTGCAAAGTGTAGGATGCTCAACTGCAACCCAAGCGTAGAAAGCACTATTACAAGATAAATTATAGGATGGACAACTACAGTGCAAAGCATGGGATGCTCAAGTGTAAGTGCACAACATGGAATGCACAATGTATAACTTGGAGTTGGAATCCATGGCTCCATTGTGGCCTTGTCTCTGGATTAGTGGAAAATGAGCATTCTGCCTCCCCTGAGTGGCAGCCTTTCAAATATTTGAACATTGCCACAATATCAGCCCTTCGCCTTCTCTTCTTGAAGAGACCTTTGGCCAATTTGGTCACCTTCCTCTGGAGGACACCTTCCAGCTTGTCCATATCATCCTTGATTTGTGGGGCCCAGAACTGGACACGAGATTCCAGGGAATAGGTTTGTCTTAGGGTCACCACAAGTCAGAAACAAAGGCACACAAATAGTTTCTTCTTGCTCTTCAAGGACATGGTAGGGAGTAGCTCAGTAGCCATGGAGGGGGGGGGGGGGCTTTGTTGAGAAAGATGTGGGGACACAGCTGTTTCTGGAATATGCCAGTCGCCAGCAGCCCCCTTCTCCTATTAAGTTTGACAATAAGGGCTTAGCGTCCGGTTCCGGCGCGACCCACTGAAGCTGGAGATGGGCTCACGGTTCAGCTGTAGGAGGAGATTAAAGGGGACTCACTTTTAATCTCATCTGGCATTCCCAACAGATTAAGAATGGTTTGTTTCACTGTTGGGGCTTGTGGATTTCTTGCTCAGCGGTAATCTTAAGGAAGCAGTGCATTTATCCCAAGAAAGAACCTGGTAGAGAGGCATAAGCCACGAATTAGGGATATACATTTGAATTAGCACAGGGGGAAGGGAGGGCCGGAGTCGGAGGCAAGTAAAGGCTACGGCGGCTCCTAATTCCCAAAGACAACTTTCTTGCATGGAACGGTGCTAAAATTTGTGTGAACACATCCCAAATGCGGGGAGAGTTGTACACACCACATCAGGGAAATGGGATGGAAACGAGAGGCCACCCTGATAAGTATAAGCACATTCATAAATGTAAATCAATCCCCAGCTAATTCCTGAAACCAGAAAGGATGATTTCCATAAGCAGAGGAGATCTGGTGTTTGCAGAGAGCAGATCACTTGGTAACATAATTCAAGGAAGTAAAGTGCAAATTCTCTGCCCGACTATAATGAAACTAAACTCTATGAAGGAAACTTGATGTGAGGAAAAGGGGGTCTAATCAGGCATTTGATTATGCCACCAGCCAGAAATGGGACAACCCAACAAGATTTGCATTACATAAAAGTATGGAATCAAAGAATTGTAGAGTTGAAGGGGCACCAATATCCATCTACTCCAAACCCATTTTGGCAAGCAGGAACACGAAAGCACTCCCAGAGATGCCATCCAACCTCTGTTGAAAGACTTCCATAGATGGAGAGTCCACTGTTCTCCAAGGAAGTCTATTCACTGGTAAACATCTCTTACAGTCAAGCAGTTCTTCTTAACTTTTAGGCAGATTATTTTTCTTGCAACATGGATCCATTGATTTATTTCCCAGCTTTGAAGCAGCAAAAAACAAGCTGGCTCCATCATCTTCTACATGACACATTGGTCTCCAGACCTTTGATGATCTTGGGCTGCTCTTCTCCTGATACATTCCAGCTTGTGGATGCCCTTGTTGAACTGTGGTACCAGGCCTTCTGGGACTGATCCAGACTAGATACATCAACTCATGATATCCTGCCTTTTTACTGGACCAAATTCACACAGAAAGTCAACATTATGTAGTGACCGAGCATTTAGACTTAAACTGTGGAGACCAGGGTTCAAATCCTCATTCCAACATGGAAACCGATTGGATGATCTTGGGAGAGTCACATTCAGCCTCAGAGGGAAGCAAAATATTGAACAAATCTCTGAACAAATATTGCCAAGAAAACACTGCTAGGGTCACCTTGGGGTTGCCGTAAGTCAGAAGAAACTTGATGGCACACAACAAGTTCATAAAGCCATATACCACTGTCATGGACTGAGAACTGAGGAAGTCATCTGCTTTACTGCATTTCCTTGATTCTAAGACATATGAACATCTCTAAAATGGAGCGTGCCATGTGTTTGTTGTTGTTGTTGTTGTTGTTGTTGTTGTTGCTGTTGCTGCTGGTGACATTAGTGTACATCTTACAATCAATGGCGTCTTAGAATCGAAGAAATATGGCAGCAAAATCTCTCTGGAGAAGTTGTGGGAAAGGTTTGCCTTAGAGCAGTGGTTCCCAACCTGTGGGTTGTGGCCCACTGGTGGGCCATGAGACCTAAAATAAGATCCGTGGATCTAGATTATTTTTTCTGTGGGCAAGCAGATGGTGATTACTGGATGGCATATGTTCTGTATAAGAAACTAGAGCTGATGAGGTCTATCCAATGGAATTTTCTGAATCAGCACCCCAAATAACTAAACCAAATATAAAATTGACCAAACATGGATTCGTAACCCTTTTGGTACTAATGTTGGAGAGCAATCCATGGTCAAAGTGGTCCCTGGTCAAAGTGAGTCCTTCATTTCGAAGAGTGATGGTGCCTCATCAAAGTGATAAAAAAAATAGTTGGGAATCACTGCCTTAGGGTCTCCATAAGTTGGAAATGACTGAAGTCAAATCACTGCCTATATATGTAAGCTGCCTTTAATCCCCTGAGGGGTGAGAAAAGCAGGGTATAAATATGGTAAATCAATCAATTACTAAGGCATACAACAACAACAACAACAACAAATTAAATGAGTGCTAAATGCAAAATAAAATAAACAAATTAAAGATTTGCCAAGGATCCTCTGAGCATGTCAAGACTGCAGGCCCAAGGCTTCCTTCTCTTTCCCTGTCCCCTCCATACACTCACACACACATTTAAAGGCAAGTGTCAGGCATGTCTGTTTGCCAATAGTGAATTTTCTGTGTGTTTATCCCCTGGAGGGCTTGTTTTGTGGCTTTATTGACTAAATAACGGTATCGATTTGTTAAGAGCTTTCCCACTTCCTTCCAAATGGGAGAGATCGTTCCGTCTCCCTTTCTGCTCTGGACGCTGGGTGAGAAGTTGTTGTGGAGCGACACCATAAATTTCCATCTCGGCTTTGTAAACAAGTGTCGGGCTGTCTGCAGGGGTTAATTTGGCCATGTTAAACATCCAGACGATCCGTCCCTGGCTCCCAGAGAGTCGGTTCCTCAAGACTGATGCTTGACTTGGAAGGAAAGGCACCATCATCCTCTCTTCACAACTTTGCTACATTGCAAACCCTGGCATCATTCATACTGCCATAGGAAACACATTCAGCAACCCTATTTCTTTAGGGAAAAGCACGTTTCTTACCTATAGTGCCTTTAATCATGTCTCCTAAATTCTGGAAAATGGAAAAAGAATCCAGTATTTGGAGAATAACCTGTTTCTTTGAAATCAGATAGCCTTGTGGATGGTATTTGGGGTCTATGAGAGATATGGTTTGCTATTCAAGACACCATATTTCTTTGAATCTAAGATGACTTTGCTTGCAAGACACACTAATTTTAGTTCCATGAACAGAAAAAGTGCTCCCTTTCTTTCTCTCTCTCTCTCAGCACCCATGATTCTAAAATGCACCCTGTTTTTGGAGAGATATTTATATGGAAGGGGAAAATGTGTCTTAGAATCAAAGAAATATAATGTTGGATGCACAACGGTATTGCTGAAAACCACCATATTCAGTGTACAAATGGAACATGCAAACACAGGGTTCAGTGGAAACGCAAGCACAAAATTCAATGCGCAATTGCACTACACAAGGACGAAGTCCAAAGGAACATGCCATCTATACAACTCTGCTTTGGTTGCCTTAAGCAGAAATATGTCCATTGTATGATGTTTACTTCTGAGCATCACAATGTGTTTGAGTGATGGACTAGGGTTGTGTTGGATGAATGCCATTTGATACCGCAATGGCTCAATGTTATGGAATTGTGAGAGCATGGCACTCTGCCCAAGAACACCACGACAGCTTCCAGGATTCCATGACGGTGAGTTAAAGCGTTGTCAAAGTCAATTCATTCAACAGTGTAGATGCAGCCTTGGACTCTGCAAATTCAAGCCCCTCCCTGTCCATGGATGATCCTGGACAGGTCACACTCTCTCAGCCTCAGAGGAAGGCAAGGGCAACCGTATCTGGACAAATCTTACCAAGAAAGCAATTAGTTCAAGTTCACTTTATCATGGTCAATAACTAGCTCAAGGGAAGAGGGACACAGTCCTACACAAACTCATCAGGTCTAACATCCAACATCACACGTTGCTGGTAGTTAATGTATATATGCCCCCACTGAAGAGGAAACCACAGATCAGAGCCCAGTGGTCTCATTTGGAAATATATGTTGCTGATCTCATAATGCAGAACCCAAACGCTTCTGCACTTTTCGGAGGAGACTTCAACATAAGATGGGCCCTAATGACACTTCTCTTTATAGATGCCAAAAGATTCTAAATGGTTCTGGTCCAGTTTACCCATCTCCCCCTATTAACATCATCCAGGGAGGCCCTGCTCTCGGTCCTACCACCACTGCAGTCACGTTTGGTGGAGACGAGAGATAGGGCCTTCTCCGTGGTGGCTCCTCGTCTGTGGAACTCCCTCCTCAATGAGGTTAGATCTGCCCCCTCCCTCCTGACCTTCCGGAAGAAACTTCAATCCTGATTATGGGATCAAGCTTTCACTGAATAGTTGTTTTACTTGGAAAGACAAGATTTTATTGAATCGTACTTGGACTGCTTTGGATGACGATTTTAATTCTGGCGATTGTAATCTGGCGAGTGGTTTTTAATGTATATTTATAATTATTTCAATTGTATGGATGTACTTATTATGTTTGGAATTGAATTATTGCCTGTTTGGAAGTTTTGAGTCTCTCCTTGGAGATCGAGAAGGACGGGATATAAATGTTTTAAATAAATAAATAAATAATCCCTCCCAAGCCTGATTATGATCTATCCCTTCTTACGTGACGATCAAAAGATCAGAAATTGAATTTTGCAGGACTATGCCTGGTTCAAACAACGGTCAGGATAAACCTACACATATTAAATGGTACTCTGGAAGGAGAATTTACCTTCCTATCTGGATATAGAATCAGTGCCAATGGCTATTTCAGTATTTCTAGGGATCTTTTACCACATGCTAAATCCCTAGAAGTTATGCCAAAATTCAATAGTGATCACTTTCCAATCCTCCTCCAATTATTCATCCCCATCCAAGAAATAGGGGACTGCTATCCACCTCTCCCCCATTTTAGCAGGAAAATCCTATCACTGAGCCAAGTGGACTTCAGGGTTGAACCAAAGAGTTACTGAGTTGTTGACTTCAGAACAGCGATTGAACCTAAGGAGTGGAATGACATCTGCTACAATCTCTAATGCTCTTTTGGAGAACGTTTGGAGAACTACACCACCACAGTAGCGTGGCCGAGTGGTCTAAGGCGCTGGTATAAGGCTCCAGTCTCTTTGGGGGTGTGGGTTCGAATCCCACCGCTGCCAAAAACGTTTTTATGATACAGAATGGGGGACAATGCCTGGCTCGAGAGCAGTACGTGTGAAAAAGATCTTGGAGTCCTCATGGACAACAAGTTAAACATGAGCCAACAATGTGATGTGGCGGCAAAAAAAGCCAATGGGATTTTGGCCTGCATCAATAGGAGCATAGTGTCTAGATCTAGGGAAGTCATGCTACCACTCTATTCCGCTTTGGTTAGACCACACCTGGAATATTGTGTCCAATTCTGGGCACCACAATTCAAGAGAGATGTTGACAAGCTGGAATGTGTCCAGAGGAGGGCGACTAAAATGATCAAGGGTCTGGAGAACAAGCCCTATGAGGAGCAGCTTAAGGAGCTGGGTATGTTTAGCCTGAAGAAGAGAAGGCTGAGAGGGGATATGATAGCCATGTATAAATATGTGAGAGGAAGTCACAGGGAGGAGGGAGCAAGCTTGTTTTCTGCTTCCTTGGAGACTAGGACGCAGAACAATGGCTTCAAAATACAAGAAAGGAGATTCCATCTGAACATGAGGAAGAACTTCCTGACTGTGAGAGCCGTTCAGCAGTGGTAGAGGCTCCTTCTTTGGAGGAGGCTCCTTCTTTGGAAGTTTGGAGGCTAGATGGCCATCTGCCAGGGGTGCTTTGAATGCAATATTCCTGCTTCTTGGCAGGGGGCTGGACCGGATGGCCCATGAGGTCTCTTCCAACTCTATGATTCTATAACCCAAGAGCTCCAGATACAACTAAGATGCAACAACACAACAACACAGAGGCAACACCAACACCACTCCAAGCCCTGGTTTAATAAGGAATGCGTAAACACCAAGAAAACCATGATTCAGAAACAACTTGCCGGCACAAAACAACGGCAATGCATTCCAAAGAATGCTTCGCCTTGCTTGGGAACGATCCTTTGTCTTCGGTTTTGGCTCAGCGCTAAAGAAAAATCCATCTAACCATCTGGATTGTCCTCCAAATCAAAGTAAGCAAAAGAAATAAAAACAAAAGAAGGCCCTACTTTGGTTAAATTCTCAAATATCTCCATGTTCTATTGAAGGAGGTAATGAAAGAGGTAGAAGAGTGCCTTCGGGAAGCGGGTCGGTGTGCCGCTAACTGGCAATTGAACCTAAAAAAACAGAGAAAGAATCATTGTATTTTCCACTTTAGCGCCCGTAAATGGAGATTGACAGTTTATTTCCGACATCCCGGTGGCTTTTAAAGTGCGTACTCACACAGGCCGCACACAAAACACTGGCATAAACAAGCCCCCAACATTGGAAAATAAATACTTATGGACCCGGTGACAGACGGCAGAAACACGGCCGGCAATCTTTCTGAGCTGTCACACTCAGTGATCGGTCTCTTTCTCCCTCCCTCCTTTTCCCTTCCTTTATTTTTTTGCCAACACAAACACAGCTGATTTCTTATCAAATGTTAAGAAAAAAAATAAAACCCTACGCGGCACTTTCTTAAATGGTTACCGTGAGCATGAAATTGACATTGTGAATCATAGATGACAGAGCCTTGTCTGCTTGGTAATTGATCGGCGCTTAGGAAAAGCAGACAGCACTTGTACATCTTCGGCTCTGCAATCACTTCCTCTCTTTTTTCTCCTTCCCTCCTTCCTTCCAAAAGAGAAGTGGTAGGGAATAAGAAAGTGACCGAGGGCCACCTTGCTATCCTTGGGATCTTCTAGCATCCGTTATCCATCCATCCCTTTATCCATCCTCTGTTGTATATTCCCTTTGTCTCTGGTTGGGTTTCCAAAAGGCAGAGACACATAAAACTCACATAAGGCCCTTCCACACAACACAATGAGGGTACTATGATTCCTTTAAAAGCCATAGCTGCTTCCTATGGGATCCTGGGAGTTGTAGTTTAGCCAGACACTGGAGCGGTCTAGTAGATAATTTTAAACTCTAGTCCTCCAGGTGTTTTGGACTTCAGCTCCCAAAAGCCTCGTCTGCATCAGTCAATGATCGGGGATGCTGGGAGCTGAAGTCCAAAACACCTGGAGGACTAGCATTTGGCAAATACTGTTCTACATAGCCCTCCCTAAACAACAAAATCACCAGCGTGGTGAATGTTGAAGTACGACTCTGGGAACAGGGTTCCAATCCTCACTTGGTTATGGAAATCCACTGGGTGACCTTGGGTGAGTCACACTCTCTCAGCCCCAGAAAACCCATTGACAGTCTCCATAGGACTAGAACAGTGGTTCTCAACCTGGGGACCCAGAGGTGGAGAACCACTGGACTAGAATGACCTGAAGGCACACAATGGCAAACTGCAAATCCCAGAACTCCTTAGGATGCCATAATGGTGACTACAGTGGAGTCAAAACACTACATTTGTGTGAGCGTGAGGTTGCATCTACACCCGACATGGTCAAACTTCGGCCCTCCAAGTATTTTGGACTTCAAGTCCCATAATTCTTAGGAATTGTGGAAGCTGAAGTCCAAAACACCCGGAGGGCTGAAGTTTGCCCATGCTCTATCTACACTGTAGAATGAATGTAATTTGGCATCACTTTAACTGCCATGGCTATGCAATGATGGGAACTGAAGTTGAGTGAGATGTTTTTACCCTTCTCTGTCAAAGAGCTCTAGTATTCAGGCGCTTTCCTCCTGTTTCGAAAGGATTTACTTACAAATAGTAAAGACTGTTCAATGGGGGAAAAAGATGAAGATGAAAAGAGTTTCCCTCTTTCGAAGAAAAGGTGTTTAGACTATGCTAATCCTCACAGGTGTCAGTTTCAATGCTGATGAATTCATTACTGTGCATATCAAGTGCTTGTAATTGGTTACTCCAGTTATGTTCTCCCTTAGGGGAAGAAAAGAGAATATATATATATATCAATGAGAGGAAGGGAAAGGATGGCTGGATGGGGAAGGAGAGGAGGTATTTTCCCTCCAGTGCCATCCAGATCTTGGCAGACCAATAAAATATAGAAAGCAAAGATTGGCATCTTAACAGGATCCTATTCAGTTTGGTAAGTGGAATGCCAGGTGGAAACCAAAGATGTCCATCACAATGTCAACATTGTGGAAAAGGGAGAAAATACTCTCCACAGACAACGTGAACGCAGCTTCACAGGAAATACAACTCCAACTCCCAGGATTTCATAGCTCTGAGCTACTCTAGTTAAAGGGGTGTCAAACTGTATTCATCCTACAGTGTAGATCTGTTGGGAACCAGAGCTCCTAGGCTCAAAAAATAACCCCCACTTGGGGTGATTTCTCCAGTGTTTGAAGCAGACTTCATAACCAGCAGAAACTTATGTGTGGTGAGTCAGGATTAGCTTCCATTCAACAGGATGGAACAGGACTGCAGAGTCACAACTTTAGGTTCAAAATATTTATTCAATATCCATTCTAGATAGAAGAGGTCTTGGAGCTAACTAACTTACTAAGCTCATCTGCTAAGAAAGGTAAAAGGATAAAATATCAAAGTATCCATGCAGCTACATTTTGCCTGGAAAAAGGCAAAATGCGTCCTCACTGGAAGGGAGACAAAAGCAGAGAGAGGGCAATGGAGAATCACATGGCCAAATCAGGGCAATAAAAATACCTTTAAAGAGGAAGTGGCCTCATCCTTCATAGAGATTCCATTGCTACATCTTCAAAGGGGGAGAAGATAGTAGCAAGCAAGAAGAGTAAGGCAAAGCCCCTTCTGGGAAAAGCATGCATACGAATGTGGGGAAAGGAATCCTTTACTCCAATCCTATATCTACGTCTAGCTACTCATTGAGGACTGGAGACTTGTGCAGTCTAAGGATAAAACAAACAAGAAGTGCCCCCAGTGTCAATTGTGATTTGGATTCCAATTTATGGCAGCCCTAAGACAGAAGTATCATATGGTTTTCTTTGCAAGATTTATCTTAAAGAGGCCTCCCTTGAAGGCTGAGATAGTGTGGCATGCCCAAGTTGCCCACTGAATCATCGAATCATAGTGTTGGAAGAGACCTCATGGGCCATCCAGTCCAACCCCCTGCCAAGAAGCAGGAAAATTCAAAGCAACCCCAACAGATGGCCATCCAGCCTCTGCTTAAAAGCCTCCAAAGAAGGAGCCTCCACCACACTCCGGGGCAGAGATTTCCACTGCTGAACAGCTCTCACAGTCAGGAAGTTCTTCTTAATGTTCAGATGGAATCTCCTTTCTTGTAGTTTGAAGCCATTGTTCCGCATCCTAGTCTCCAGGGCAGCAGAAAACAAGCTTGCTACCTCCTCCCTATGACTTCCTCTCACATATTTATGCATGGCCCTCATCATGTCTCCTCTCAGCCTTCTCTTCTTCAGGTTAAACATGCCCAGCTCTTTAAGCTGCTCCTCATAGGGCTTGTTCTCCAGACCCTTGATCCTTTGAGTCTCCCTCTTTCTCTGGACACATAACAGCTTGTCAATATCCCTCTTCAATTGTGGTGCCCAGAATCGGACAAAGTATTCCAGGTGTGTTCTAACCAAGGCAGAAGAGAGTGGTTGCATGACTTCCCATTGGGCTACAACTTGCGTAAATCCCATTGATTCCATGGTCTTCTTTAAGTAACTGAACCAGACTAGTGACTCCTTCTTTCTCTCGAGCAAGTCTGCCTTGCAGGGATGTTATGTGGATGAAAGAGATGGAGAGGAGGATGACTCATGTGTACCATCCTGTTACGCCTTTTCTTTAAAGAGATAAGCAAAACAGTTACCTGGAATCTTATTTTCCTTTCTTCCCTTCCAAACTGCGTAATGTGCTGTAGGATTTTTTTTATTCATGTGTGTGTGTGTGGCCCAGCCTCTGACACAAGTTTAGATGTAAATGTTATGCCATGTGTAATTTACATAACAGCCTAGTTGCCATGACGCCGGGTGCATAAAAATCAATCAATAAATAAGTGGAATGGGTGTCAATGGAAATTTTCCTGGTAAACATTTGGGGAAACCAATCACCTTTGCTCTCCCTAAACCTTCCTTTGCACCGAATTTCCTTTTTGAGAATATATATATATATATATATATATATATATATATAATTTGGAAGCAAAGAGTGGCTCTTGAATGAGATCTGTGTTTCATTTAGGAATCGTAATAAGAAGCATTTCCCCCTTTTATCAGATTGATGGGGATCTTTCGCCTTTTCAAGAAAGGCTTCCCCAACGGAAAGGATTGGGTCACCGTCGGAGAAGAGGAATACATTTGAAGACGCGTGCTCCAAAGTGTAATGGCCATTATCTGAAGGAACCGGGGAGGTCATTGCATAAGTGAGCCATAATTTGTCCAGGGTATTTCGTATCGGCGAATCGTAAGAGCAATGTGATTGGCACTTTGGCAGGGCTTTTGTACAGTTTCCGGACTCAGTGAATCATGTGCCAAAGAAGGCAGAGTTGGTGCAAACCAAAGGGTGGCTTACATTGGCATAATTGAGGTCACGCCAGAGGAAGTATTTATTTATTATTTATTATTTATTTACAGCTTTTATATTCTGCCGTTCTCACCCTGCAGGGGACTCAGGGTGGATTACAGTGTGTACATATATGGCAAACTTTCAATGCCAATTTTTGACATACAAACATATACAGACATACACAGAGGCTATTTAACTTTTTCTGGCCGCCAGGGGAGCTGTCGCTTTCATCGTCCATCTGTGACGCTGATGAAGCACTTCCGCATTCCCCGCATGCTTCCCCGCTGGAATGCTTTGCTGGAGTCTTCTTTATGGCCTCATAAATTAGTTAATTTAGCCTCCCCACACTTTAAGGTGGTACCTAATTTTCCTACTTGACAGATGCAACTGTCTTTCGGGTTGCAAAGGTCGACAACAGGCTACACACAATTGGTTGGAAACCCACTCCAACCCAGGCTGGCTTTGAACTCATGACCTCTTGGTCAGAGTGATCTTAATGCAGCTGACACTCAGCCAGCTGCGCCACAATGCGATGATTCCCAGTATGACCAGTATCTGCAGTTTCATTTATCCATGTCCAACAAAATATGTTTTCTCTAGGCATTTTCTAAGTCCTCTGGCATGACGTTATGGCATTCTTGGTCTGAAATATTTCATTTCTGTAGGGCTCTCTGTTATCCATGGTTTCAGGCATCCTACGGGTCTAAATTCTAGGGCTGGAAATCCTCCATTTCAAAAGTCCCCTGTTATCCACTGTTCCGTGTATCCTATGGTTATAGGTTCTATGGCTCGTAGTCCTTTATTTCAATAGGGTTCTCCATTATCCACATTCATGCACCATATGGGTCTAGGTCTGGAATACCTTCTTTTCAATAGGGTTACCTATCCATGGTTTCAGGCATCCTATGGTTCTAAGTCGTAGGGCTGGAAAACCTTCATTTCAATAGAATTAGCTGTTATCCACTATTCCACATACCTATGGTTCTAAGTTTTAGATCTGGAAGTCCTTCATTTCAATAGTTCCTTGTTATCCACTATTCCATGTATCCTTTGGTTTTAAGTCTCAGGGCTGGTGGTCCTTCATTTCAATGGGGTTCTCCATTATCCACATTCATGCACCATATAGGTCTAGGTTTGGAAGACCTTCATTTCAATAGGGTTACCTATCCATGGTTTCAGGCATCCTATGGTTCTAAGTCCTAGAGCTGGAAGTCCTTCATTTCAACAGTTCCCTGTTATCCACTACTCCATGTATTCTTTGGTTTTAAGTCTCAGGGCTGGTGGTCCTTCATTTCAACGGGGTCCTCTATTATCCACATTCATGCACCATATGGATCTAGGTCTAGAAGGCCTTCATTTCAATAAGGGTTACCTATCCATGGTTTCAGGCATCACTATTCCACATATCCCATGGTTCTATGTCCTAGAGCTGGAAGTCCTTCATTTCAATAGTTCCCTGTTATCCACTATTCCACATATACTATGGTTCTAAGTCCTATGGCTTGAACGTCTTCATTTCAATAGTTCCCTGTTATCCACTATTTCACGTATCCTATGGTTCTAAGTCCTATGGCTGGAAGTCCTTCATTTCAATAGGGTTCCCTATTATCCATGGTTTCATGCATCCTATGGTTCTGGAAGACCTTCATTTCGAAGAGTGATGGTGCCTCACCAAACTACAAGTCCCAGGATTCCATAACATTCCATTAATTCAATATGTGTTCCATTTGTCTTCAGTGAAATGTTGTAGACTATACATGTGGTGCTGGTGTTAGGCCAGGATATTGATAGGGTCCCTTGTTGTCCTTCCTTGTTGAAGCCAAAGGAAGGCATGAAATCACTCAAAGTGGTGTAGTCAGAACGAGAGAGAGAGAGTGAGTGAATGAGAGAGAGAGAGAGATTGAGGTGCCCCCGGCCACCGCTGTGTCTCTCTTGGAATGAACTGCGAAGGGTTGGGGTTGGGGGGGGGGGGGAGCATCAAAACTTTAAGGTATATGAACTGTGAAATTAAATCGAAATACTCAAATAAGGAATCACATAACAACATAAGCAAAGATGTTTACCAGGGCTTGAAGTTAAATACAGATTTTTTCATAAAACCCAAACACAGAATGCAATAAAGTTCTGTGGAATGTTAAATATAATTTATGGTGGGGGGTTGGTGGGGGCTATGTGGGTTAAAGAAAACACACACACAGCTGTATTAAACCTTCTTTTGTGGTGACTTTTGAGAACAAGAGAGCAGGCAGGCATGCTATGAAAAAAATCAAGGTTATCTGAGTTGTTTTTCTCCTCCTGAATAACTTTGCTCATAGTCATGTTTTAAACATCTCAACCAGTTTTCTGTATCAGCTAAGACTTAACTAAGAGTGCAGTTACATTGTAGATTTAATGCAGTCTAACACCACTTGCACTGTCCTGACTCAATGCTTTGGAATCCTAGGAATTGTAGTTTGCACTCTTTGGCAGGGAGGGCTCATGAGCTTTTCAAACTATAACTCCCAGGATTCCATAGCATTGAGCTTCCATGGAATCTACTATCTACAAGAGCTTTCAAAGGTGCTGAACCTAGGTTGGAGGTGAGGTTCAGCACCATGGATAGTTCTTTCCAATTTCAGTATAAAACATTATGAAGTTTCACCATACATCCAAACACATGGAATACTGGGAGTTATAGTTTGCACTCTGTGGCAGGGAGGGCTCATGAGCATTTCAAACTACAACTCCCAGGATTCCATAGCATTGAGCTTCCATGGAATCTACTGGCTACAAGAGCTATCCAAGGTTCTGAACTTAGGTTGGAGGTGAGGTTCAGCACCATGGATCTGTCTTTCCAATTTCAATATGAAAAATTATGAAGATTTACCATACATCCAAACACATGGAATACTGGGAGTTGTAGTTTACACTATTAAGCAGGGAGGGCTCTTAAGCTTTTCAAACTACAGCTCCCGGGATTCCATAGCATTGAGTTTCCATGGAATCTACTGGTTACAAGAGCTATCGAAGGTGCTGAAACTGGTTTGGTGGTGAGGTTCAGCACCATGGATTGGTCCTTACACTATCAATATGAAACATTATCAAGATTCACCATCCATTCAAACATGCTCCTGAGGTTCCTGGTTGGCCACTGTAAGAATCTGGGTTGCTTGGGCATTTGGGTTTGGACATACTCAGCTCATCTTTTGTTCTTCTAAGCTATTCAAACCCTGTTACATGTCACAGCAACCAGAGAAGTGACAAAGGGAAGTTACATTAAACAGGGCCAAAGAAAGATGTTCTCCTCTCAAAGGAATAGGCCTATCAAACCTATGGTTTTGCTTGGCCTATTTGACTTTAATCTAATTTGCTGTACATCATTTTAGGAGCCCCTACAAGAAGAAGCAAGATAGTACTACCGGGACTGTGGCGCAGCTGCCTGGGAGTCAGCTGCATTAAAATCACTACTGACTGAAAGGTCATAAGTTTGAAGCCAGCCCGGGTCAGAGTGAGCGCCTGACTAACTTGTTTAGCTTGCTGTCGACCTTTGCAGCCCGAAAGACAGTTGCATCTGTCAAGTAGGAAATTTAGGTACCACTTATGCGGGGAGGCAAATTTAACTAACTTATGAGGCCATAAAAATCTCCAGCAAGCATGCAAAGAATGAGGAAGTACTTCACCAGTGTCACAAATGGTCTGTGAAGGGACAGCTCCCCTGGTGGCCAAAATACCCTCAAGACAAAAGCTGGAATGTTAAATTGCCTTTGTGTCTGTCTATGTATGTTATGTGTCTATGGCATTGAATGTTTGCCATGTATGTGTACATTGTAATCTGCCCTGAGTCCCCTGTGGGGTAAGAAGGGCAGAATATAAATACTGTATTTAAATAAATAAATAAATAAATAAATAAATAAATAAATGCAAAATGGATCAACCCATGTTATTTTGTGCCTGAGATGGGATCTTACAACTGCAACCCTGGCTCGGATTAATTAACATTGGAAAGGGCATCTTTCTGGGCAAGCTTCTTTGAGTTGATGATGTTGTGTTTCTGGGATAGTCCCATCTATCCCAAAATGGATTGGTTGCTATGCCTCAAATTTCAGATCTTGCTCTTTGTCTTATGCCATCAATAATGCCCCAAATTTCCCAAACAGCAAGATTGTCACACCACAATTTGGGACATTTCCAGTGGAAAGCAACCAAGACGGAAAAGAGTCTGAAGATCCAAATTGATGAGAAATAGCAGAGTGAACTGGGCATACCATGTCCACCTCTGAGCTCTAAAGGATATGGACAAGACGGAATGTGTCCAGACAAGGGAGGTCAAGACGGTCAAAGGTCTAGATACCAAGCTTTGGGAAAAATGATCTAGGATGTTGGGTATGCTTACCTTGGAACAGAGAACACGTGGAGATGACATGACAGCCACCTCAAAATATCTGAAAGGATGGAGTGTAGAAGATGGATAAAGCTTGTCTTCTGCTGGTCTAGAGAGGAGAACATGAACCAATAGATTCAAATGATGAGAAAAGAGCTTCCATCTAAAGATTAGGCAGATTTTCTTGATGTAAGAGCTGTTAGATAATGGAATAACTTCTGAGAGTGCTGGGCTCTCCTTCACTGGGTGCTTTAGGAGTGGACTCCTGAAGGGGAGAAGGTTGGTGAAAATTCCATTGAGGACAATGCATTTGTATGGGAGGATAATGGTCATATCTTCTCTCCTGCTACTGAACAACATCTGGAGAACCACACAATTCCTTCTATTCTGCTTTGATCAGACCTCACTTGGAATAACATGGTGTCCAATTCAGGACCCCACAGTTGATGAGGGATATTGACACTAAGCTCTTTTTATCATGTCAGGAGTGACTTGAGAAACTGCAAGTCGCTTCTAGTGTGAGAGTATTGGACATCTGCAAGGACATTGCCTAGGAGACACCTGGATGTTTTGATGTTTTTCCATCCTTGTGGGAGGTTTCTCTCATGTCACCACCCAGGGAGCTTGAGCTGACAGAGAGAGCTCATCCACACCGGATTCAAACCTCCGACCTGTCAGTCTTCAGTCCTGCCAGCGCAAGGGTTTAACCCATTGTGCCGGAGACTCAAAGCTGAAACCTGTCGAGAGGACAACTAAAAGGATCAAATATCTGTAGACCATGGATCCCTCCGAGGAATCATAGAATCAAAGAGTTGGAAGAGACCGCATGGGCCATCCAGTCCAACACCCTGCCAAGAAGCAGGAATATTGGAACATCTGTAAGAGTTGGGTCTGCTTAGCCTACAGAAGAGAAGGTTGAGAGGAGACATGATCACCTTGTTTAAATGGGACGCGCCTACCTGGATTTCCTTTTATGAACCTTCGATCTTCTGGAAAGGCCCTTCTTACACTCCCGCCTCCATCACAGGTGCGACTTGTGGGGATGAGGGAGAGCGCCTTCTCTGTGGTGACCCCTTGACTCTGGAATTCGCTCCCCAGATAAATTAGGCAAGCCCCCACCTTGACAGTCTTTAGGAAGAACTTGAAAACTTTGCTGTTCCAGTGTGCCTTCAAGGAATGATGATCTGAACTATAACCCCTGACCTGACCAAAACCTGCAAAGAAATGCCCCCGGAAGCACTTTATTTTTTTATCTACTAGTGCAATTAAACCCTACTTTCGTCCCTCTGATCCCATGTCCAGATGCATTACATTGCCTTCTCACCCAGTGTTTTAAACTTTTTAATTCTTCCTTCCAGCCCTGCCTACTGTGATTTATTTTCTGTGTTTAAATCATTGTGATTTTACATTGTTTGGTATGCTTATTTATATTGCTTCTTGTATTTATTTATTATTTTATTTTATATTTTATTGTCGTTGTATATTGTTATTTGCATTGCTGTATTGCCTTATATAGGAGCCCCTGGTGGCGCAGTGGTTTAAAGCACTGAGCTGCTGAGCTTGTTGATCGAAAGGTCGCAGGTTCGATTCCGGGGAGCGGCGTGAGCTTCCGCTGTCAGCCCTAGCTTCTGCCAACCTAGCAGTTCGAAAACATGCAAATGTGAGTAGATCAATAGGTACCGCTCCGGCGGGAAGGTAACGGCGCTCCATGCAGTCATGCCGGCCACATGACCTTGGAGGTGTCTACGGACAACGCTGGCTCTTCGGCTTAGAAATGGAGATGAGCACCACACCCCAGAGTCAGACATGACTGGACTTAATGTCAGGGGACTACCTTTACCTTTACCTTTATTGCCTTATATAAGTTGCCCCAAGTCCCCTTGGGGAGATGGTGGTGGGGTATAAATAAAGTTTATTATTATTATTATTATTATTATTATTATTAAATATTTGAAAGATTTTCATAAGGAAGAGGAAGCAGGTTTGTTTTTTACGGCTCTGGAAACTAGAACTTGGAGCAATGGGTTCAAATGACAGGAAAGGAGATTCCTTCTGAACATCAGAACTGTTCAACAGTGGAACTCTCTGCATCAGAGTCTGGTGGAAGCTCCTTCTTTGGAGGCTTTTAAACAGAAGCTGGATGGCCATCTGTCAGGGGTGCTTTGTACGTGTCCTGCATGGGAGAAGGGGTTGGACTTGGTTGCCCATGTGGTCTCTTCCAGATCTGTGATTCTATGATTCTTATCACACAATGAAATCTGATTTAGTGGACACTGAAGGCAAAAGGCAGCCCATCTCAATATCCTTCTTGTTAGCGTGTACACTGTCCTAAGTGTGGGCTTTGATTTGGTATTTCGGGAGGTTTCATCTCCTGCCACCCAAATCACCTTCAGTGCGTCCTTGAGACTCCAACGCAGCTGACTACTGCTGTCAGTAACGAACATGCTCAAATTGGTTTTAATTGTCCTCCTGGACGTTCGGTCTCCGAACTCTACTGTTTTATCCAAGGCAATCGCAGGGCAATGACGCCTTGACAACTCTCTCCATCCGCTCTCTCTCCCCGCCAACCCTGGGCACCCCTGACATTAGCTCCCTGCACTGACAAGCTCTGCGGAAGGCAATCCGGGTGTCACAGCTTGTGGCTTCCGAGTCACGGCTGGTGGACTTGTGGTGCCGTTGGATGGATTCATTAAGAGGCGCTCATCAGGAAGGAGCTCATTTGCGGAACTGCAAACTCGGGGGTCTCCGGCAGTCCATCCTTTCTAAAAAGGCCAGTTAACCCTCATCTTGTGTTTTAGAGCTGCTAATGGAAGGCACCCATTCAGGGGCATTTGAAAGTGTAAGGCTGCATCTACACAGTAGACATGATGCAGTTTGACACCACTGGAACTGCCATGGCTTAGTGATGTGGAATCAAGGGAGTGGTAGTTTTGCAAGGTCTGAAAGCTGCAGTCCTTGATGAGGATTATTATTATTGTCGTGTCAGGAGTGACTTGAGAAACTGCAAGTCGCTTCTGGTGTGAGAGAATTGGCCATCTGCAAGGATGTTGCCCAGGGGATGCCCGGATGAATTGATGATGAGGATGCCTGCCATAGATGTGGGCGAAGTGTCAGGAGAGAATGCTTCTGGAACATGGACATACAGCCTGGAAAACTCACAACAACCCACAAGAAGAGGATTATTTCAATCTTTTTAGAGCTAGTGGGAAATCTAGATCAAAGCTTGGAAACCATCAAGCAATGTTATCATGGTTGGGTTATATAAGGGTGCATTGACACTATAGAACGAATGTAGTTTGACACTATTTCAACTGCCATGGCTCAATGTGATGGAATACTGGGAGTTGTAGTCTTTACAAGGTCATTCATCCTCTCTGCCAAAGAATGCCTCGCCAAACTACAAATCACATAATTCTACTGCAGTTAAACTGGTGATATTCATTTGTTCAGTCGTTTCCGATTCTTCGTGACTTCATGGACCAGTCCATGCCAGAGCTCCCTGTGGGTCGTCACCACCCCCAGCTCCTTCAAGGTCAATCCAGTCTCTTCAAGGATACCATCCATCCATCTTGAAAGTGGTATCAAACTGCATTAATTCTGCAATGTGAATGTGCCCAGAGTCCACCATGTACAGTACAGTCTCACTTATCCAACCTTCGCTCATCCAACCTTCTATATTATGCAACGCAATCTGCCTCCTGCCTGGATCCACAGCTCTTTCAATACATTGCAATGTTTTGATGCTAAATTCGTAAATACAGTAATTACTACATAACTTTACCGGGTATTGAACTGCTTTTTCTGCCAATTTGTTGCAAAACATTATGTTTTGGTGCTTAATTTGTAAAATTATATCATAATTTGACATTTAATAGGCTTTTCCTTAATCTCTCCTTATTATCCAATGTTTTCGCTTATCCAATGTTCTGCCGGCCTGTTTATGTTGAATAAGCAAGACTCTACTGTACTTGTATTATTGAAGGCTTTCATGGCCAGAATCACTGGGTTGTTGTAGGTTTTTTGGGCTATATAGTGATATTCTAGAAGCATTCTCTCCTGACGTTTTGCCTGCATCTATGGCAAGCATCCTCAGAGGTTGTGAGGTCTCACAACCTCTGAGGATACCTGCCATAGATGCAGGCAAAACGTCAGGAGAGAATGCTTCTAGAACATTGCCATATAGCCCGAAAAACCTACAACAACCCTCTACTGCACTTTGTTATCTGTTGTGTGCTTTCAAGTGTTGTTGTGTTCCTCAGGATAAACCTATTGTGAGGTTTTCTTGGCGAGATCTGGTCATAGTGGGTTGGCCTTGGACAGCTTTGGGGGCTGAGAGTGTGTGACCTAACAGGTTTCCATGAATGGGCAGAAATTTGAACCCAGGTCTCCGGTATTTAGTATGATATTTAAACTACTACATCAAACTGCCTCTACAAACAGGGTTTTCATGGCAGGATTTATTCAAATGGGATATAATCTCGCTTTCCTCTGAGGCTGAGAGAATGTGACTCACCCAAATCCATTCAGTGGGTTGAATAGGGATTTAAACAATGGCTCTACATTAGCTCTGCTGTGATCTGCCTTCAACCTAATGTCATACTATGGCAATATTTTCCTAGTGTTATGCTTTCTTTTAATAAATAAAAGCAGAAACTAGGCATTTTGTATAAACTCTATGTGTGTGTGTGTGTGTGTATGTGTGTGTGTGTTATAGGCAAAACTTGGCCCTTTGAAAGTGAGCATTTCATCTCGGAAATCTCATTCCGCCAAAGCGCACTGCAGCGTGAGGCTTTAATTTAATAATTAATCCATCCCCCATGCAAATACTTTCGGCTTCCAAAATGGCTAATGACAATTAAAGAGTAATCGAGTAAATACAACCTCCTCGAATTGTATATATATATATACATATCTGTGAAAATTAGAAACGAGAGACACAGAGACACAAGATATTAGCAGAAGTGTCAATCAAAAACGGAACTGGTGAGGCGGGGAAATAAACCATTAAAGATTGGAGGAAAAAAAAGTTTGGAGAATAGAATTAGAGAATCAGAGAGTTGGAAAGGGTCACAAGACGCCCAACCAAGTGACACGGAGGAAGGGCGTCGTATCGGTGCATCTACACTTCTAGGTTTAATGCAGTTTAGCACCACTTCAACTTTCATGGCTCAATGCTATGCAGTCCTAGGGGTTGTAGTTTGCTGCAACTGATAGAGAAGGCCCTATAAAACTATAACTCCCAAGATTCCTCAGCCTTGAACCATGGCAGCTACGGTGGTATCCAACTTCAGTAATACTACAGTGCAGAGGAAACCTAGAGCATCTACATTCCTGGATTGTTGCACTTGAATTACTACACTGTCAAATGAATTACTACACTGTCAAATGAATGCAACTTGACACCACTTTAACTGCCATGGCTCAATGCTATGGAATCCTGGAAACTGTAGTTTGCTGCACAGGTCCTTTAAAAACTACAACTCCTAGAAGTCCACGGCATTGATCCATGGAACTTAAAGTGGGCTCAAGTGGCAATAGTTCAGCAATTTAGAAGCAATTTAGAAGACTTCAGGTATACTAATAAAGTCTGACACTGGGGGTGGTGCTCATCTCCATTTCTTAGCTGAAGAGCCAGCGTTGTCTGTAGACACCTCCAAGGTCATATGGCCAGCATGACTGCGTGGAGCACCATTGAGGTATACAAGCCAGCATTAATTTGACAGTGTAGATGCACCCTTGGACCTAAGGTAAACTAGCAGCTAGCATTAATTCTATCATGTAGATCAGGCATGGGCAAACTTGGGCCCTCCAGGTGTTTTGGACTTCAACTCTCACAATTCCTAACAGGCTCTGGTCCCTTCCTTTTCCCCCTCAGACTGTTAGGAATTGTGGGAGTTGAAGTCCAAAACACCTGGAGGGTCCAAGTTTGCTCATGCTTGATGTAGATGCACCCTTAGACTTAAAGTAAACTAGCCAGCATTAATTCTATCATATAGACCGTTTCTCAACCTGGGGGTCGAGATCCCTTGGAGGGTCACGAGACGGTGTCAGAGGGGTCACCAAAGACTATCAGGAAAACACAATATTTTCTGTTGGTCATGTGGGTTCTGTGTGGGAAGTTTGGCTCAATTCTATCATTGGTGGGGTTCAAAATGCTCTTTGTTTGTAGGTGAACTATAAATCCCAGCAACTACAACTCCCAAGTGTAAAGGTCTATTTCCCCCAAACTCCACCAGTGTTCACATTTGGGCATATTGATTATCTATGCCAAGTTTGGTCCAGATCCATCAGTGTTGGAATCCACAGTGCCCTCTGGATGTAGGTGAACTACAACTCCAAAACTCAAGGTCGATTCCCGCCAAATCCTTCCAGTATTTTCTGTTGGTTCTGGAAGTTCTGTGTGCCAAGTTTGGTTCAATTCCATCATAGGTGGAGTACAGAATGTTCTTTGATTGTAGGGGAACTATAAATCCTAGCAACTACAACTCCCAAATGTCAAGTCTATTTTCCCCAAACTCCACCAGTGTTCACATTTGGGCATATTGAGTATTAATGCCAAGTTTGATCCAAATCTATCATTGTTTGAGTCCACAGTGCTCTCTGGATGTAGGTGAACTACAACTCCAGAACTCAAGGTCAATTACCACCAAACCCTTCCAGTATTTTCTGTTGGTCATGGGAGTTCTGTGTGCCAAGTTTGGTTCAATTCCATTGTTGGCAGAGTTCTTTGATTGTAGGTGAACTATAAATCCCATCAACAACAACTCCCAAATGACAAAATCAATCCCTTCTCAACCCCACTAGTGTTCAAATTTGGGTGTATCGGGTATTTGTACCAAATGTGGTCCAGTGAATGAAAATACATCCTGCATATCAGATATTTACATGACAATTCATAACAGCAGCAGAATTACAATTATGAAGTAGCAACAAAAATAATGTTATGGTTGGGGGTCACCACAACATGAGGAATTGTATTAAGGGGTCATGGCATTAGGAAGGTTGAGAAAGACTGATGTAGACGCACCCTTAGACCTAAGATAAACTAGCTAGTAGTCATTCTATCATGTAAATGCCACTTTGACCTAAGGTAAACTAGCCAGCATTAATGTAGATGCACCCTTAGAGCTAAGGTAAACTAGCCAGCATTAATTCCATCGTGTAGATGCACCCTTAAGGTTAAGGTTAAGGTTAAGGTTTTCACCTGACATTAAGTCCAGTTGCGTCCGACTCTGGGGGTTGGTGCTTATCTCCATTTCTAAGCTGAAGAGCCAGCGTTGTCGGTAGGCACCTCCAAGGTCATGTGGCCGGCATGACTACATGGAGAGCTGTTACCATCCTGCTGGAGCAGTACCTATTGATCTACTCACATTTACATGTTTTCGAACTGCTAGGTTAGCAGAAGCTGGGGCTGACAACGGAAGCTCATGCCGCTCCCTGGATTTTAACTTGAGATCGTTCAGTCAACAAGCTCAGCAACTCAGCATTTCAACCCACTGTGCCACCGGGGGCTCCAGATGCACCTTCCCGCTGGAGCGGTACCTATTGATCTACTCATATTTGCATGTGAGTAAACTAGCCACTAGCATTAATTCTAGCATGTAGATGCACCCTTAGATGCACCCCCAGACCTAAGGTAAACTAGTCAGCATTAATTCTATCATGTAGATGCACCCTTAGATGCACCCTAAAACCTAAGTTAAACTAACCAGCATTAATTCTATCATGTAGATGCACTCTTAGACCTAAGGTAAACTAGCCAGCATTAATTCTATCATGTAAATGCACCCTTAGACCTAAGGTAAACTAGCCAGCATTAATTCTATCATGTAGATGCACCCTTAGACCTAAGGTAAACTAGCCAGCATTAATTCTATCATGTAGATGCACCCTTAGGCCTAATGTAAACTAGCCAGCATTAATTCTATCATGTAGATGCACCCTTAGTTCTAATGTAAACTAGCCAGCATTAATTCTATCATGCAGATACACCCTCAGACTTAAGGCAAACTAGCCAGCATTAATTCTATCATGCAGATGCACCCTTAGTTCTAATGTAAACTAGCCAGCATTAATTCTATCATGTAGATGTACCCTCAGACCTAAGGTAAACTAGCCAGCATTAATTCTATCATGCAGATGCACCCTCAGACTTAAGGCAAACTAGCCAGCATTAATTCTATCATGCAGATGCACCCTTAGTTCTAATGTAAACTAGCCAGCATTAATTCTATCATGTAGATGCACCCTTAGACCAAAGGTAAACTAGCCAGCATTAATTCTATCATGTAGATGCACCCTTAGACCTAAGGTAAACTAGCCAGCATTAACTCTACCACGTTGATGAGCCCTAAGATCCTATGTAATGCCGACCAAATGAGGGCAAGCACATCTGTTAGAAATGGCTAAGTCTGCACACACAAATACAATGGAATTAAATTCATTTTAGCTGAAGGAAGTGGGGGCTGGGAGCCGGAGAGCTCTGCTGTTTTGACCGTGGCCTGTTTGGAAAGCCGAAGCCATTGGGGGAAAGGCAGCACATCCTTTGTGCCACCAAGTCCCAGGTGCCTCATGTGCCGGGGCCGCCTTTGCGCTTACAATTTGGGATTAAAGTAAATCCGAGTATTTTTCTGCATGCGTGCCCGACTTCCCCGGCTCCCGGAGACTGCTGGGTAACTGCTTATTATCCCGCGGTTCCACTCCAGCGCCCTCCCCAATAAAACTTTTCATATCCTTATAAACGAACTCGATTGCCGTGTTATAAACATTTACACTGTGCTAACAGATCATCTCCGCACATCGGAATTGGCTAAATTCCCTTTTCCAGATGAATATATTGAAGGAGATTAGAGATATGATAGCTTTTCAGATTGCTGAACCCAGAGAAATTAGTTTAGTGAGCATTTACAGAGGCTAAATTGGAACCATTAAATAGTGGATTAAATTGATGGTGGTTTCATTGTCTGTCCTTCGGTACTGCTGTAAAATCAATTAGCCGTCACTATTTCCCATTCTCCATATAGTGAGATTGTCAGCCTGCTAGGAACGGCGGAACCTCACAGCAGCGGCGAGGAGTGTGAAAATACACCTATTAGGTGATGTGGCATGAAATAATATCACAGGGCAGGAGGCCCGGCGAGATTTATCCCAGCCTTATCTCCACTTTAACAGAGAGCGGGACAGACAATATTCTTGAGGTGACACTCATCTCCTAAGAACACGGATGTACAGCGATGCTCTCTCGGCTGACAATTATTATGACATCGCCCTTCTCCATCGGCCATCTATCCATCTCTCGGTAGATGGCATTATGGACAGGAATTCTACCCAAACCATCATCCCCTAAGACAGAAGCGGAGCATCTTTCTTCCCCTCCAAAAAACCATCCACCTCAACACTGTGGTTAATCCTGGCTCGGCCAACCTGGAAATCCGCTTAAATTTTTAATTATTTCCCCCGGTGTGGGCTGGTGCATTAAGTCCCAGCTTTTCAGACCCCAATCTCACCTTCAACAGCCAAGTGGAATCCATCTTTCCGCCCCTGTTTCGATTCTGGGCTTTACACATTTGTAGAAATGCACAATAGAGGTGTGTGGGAGTTGCGGAGGTGGATGGGGAAAACTTCCAAGGCAGGGACGGGCAAAATGTCGCCCCCGAGGATTGTTTTGTGGCTCTGGTTGCACTGGGCTTTTATGATGATATAACATCTATTTTTGGAAATTCCCAAGAGTGGCAATTTACCCTTTAGATCAGGGGTCCTCAAACTAAGGCCCGGGGGCCAGATACAGCCCTCCAAGGTCATTTGCCCGGCCCTCGCTCAGGATCAACCTAAGTCTGAAATGACTTGAAAGCACACAACAACAGCAAAAATTGGAATATTGTGTCCAGTTCTGGGCACCACAAGTCTGGATGTGATGTGGTGGCAAAAAAGCCAATGGGATTTTGGCCTGCATCAATAGGAGCATAGTGTCTAGATCTAGGGAAGTCATGCTACCCCTCTATTCCGCTTTGGTTAGACCACACCTGGAATATTGTGTCCAATTCTGGGCATCACAATTCAAGAGAGATATTGACAAGCTGGAATGTGTCCAGAGGAGGGCGACTAAAATGATCAAGGGTCTGGAGAACAAGCCCTATGAGCAGCGGCTTAAGGAGCTGGGCATGTCTAGCCTGAAGAAGAGAAGGCTGAGAGGAGATATGATAGCCATGTATAAATATGTGAGAGGAAGCCACAGGGAGGAGGGAGCAAGCTTGTTTTCTGCTTCCTTGGAAACTAGGACGCGGAACAATGGCTTCAAACTACAAGAGAAGAGATTCCATCTGAACATGAGGAAGAACTTCCTGACTGTGAGAGCCGTTCAGCAGTGGAACTCTCTGCCCCGGAGTGTGGTGGAGGCTCCTTCTTTGGAAGCTTTTAAGCAGAGGGTGGATGGCCATCTGTCAGGGGTGATTTGAATGCAATATTCCTGCTTCTTGGCAGAGGGTTGGACTGAATGGCCCATGAGGTCTCTTCCAACTCTTTGATTCTATGATTCTATGATAATCCTATCTCATCAGCTAAAAGCAGACCCACACTTCCCGTTGAAATACTAATAAGTTTATATGTGTTAAAAGTGTTCTTCATTTTAATTATTGTATTGTTTTTAAGTGGTTTTTTTTGCACTACAAATAATATATGTGCAATGTGCATAGGAATTCATTCATGTTATTTTCAAATTATAATCTGGTCCTCCAACAGTTTGAGGGACTGTGACCTGGCCCTCTGTTTAAAAGGTTTGAGGACCCCTGGTTTAGATAGTTTGTATGGACTGTAACATTCAAAGAAAAAAACCCATGGTTGATATACTGTCAATGTGGAACGTCAGCCTGTGAGTCAGCAAGGTTTGAATGCTGGACTAGGAATCTGGGAATCACAGAATCCTAGAGTTGGAAGAGACCTGGTGGGCCATCCAGTCCAACCCTATTCTGCCAAGAAGCAGGAAAATTGCATTCAAAGCACCCTTGACAGATGGCCATCCAGCCTCTGTTTCAAAGCCTCCAAAGAAGGAGCATCCACCACACTCCAGGGCAGAGAGTTCCACTGCTGAACAGCACTCACCGTTAGGAAGTTTTTCCTCATGTTCAAGTGGAATCTCCTTTCCTGTAGTTTGAAGCCAATGTCCCATTGTGTCCTAGTCTCCAGGGCAGCAGAAAACAAGCTTGCTCCCTCCTCCCTATGACTTCCCCTCACATATTTATACATGGCTATCATGTCTCCTCTCAGCCAAAGTTCAAACTGTCTCTCAGCCATAGGAACCCACTGCAGGCCTTTGGCAAGCCATACACTTTCTGCTTAAATCAGTGAGAAATCCCCTCTTGCAGAAATGCTGCCAAGAAAACCTTATTCTTAGAGACAATGCTTTAAATATTGGATTAGCACAAGGAGATACCTGGTTCTGAGTCCCTGCTTGGCCATTGGAAAGCACTTGCTGGTCTTGGGTGAGTCACATTCCCTTACTTGTGAAGGAAGGCCTTGGTGACCCTCCTCTGAACAAATCTTGCTGAGAAAACCCCATAATAGGTTCACCTTAAGAGTCAACACAAGTTGGAATTGACTTGAAGGCACACAACAACAATGATGAATTTCTCCTATTGTAACATATGTTTTGACCCCTTCACCTTTGCAGATTGTAAACAGTCCATATAGTTGGTGTGGCCAGTTCATGGAGAAACTCATCCTCAGAAGGCTAGTCATCAGATAACGAACTGGCCACATCCACTATGTCAGTGGGTCTCAACTTGTGGGTCTCCAGATGTTTTGGCCTTCAACTCCCAGAAATCATAATAGCTGGTAAACTGACTGGGATTTCTGGGAGTTGTAGTCCAAAACACCTGGTGACCCACAGGTTGAGAACCGCATACCTATGTGAAATAGTTGCAACTTACAAAAGTTAAGATTCTATTTAAACTAATGAGAAGATAAAACATCAAGGTTGACCATAATTATGTCCATGTGATGTACACAGTTGATCTCATGGCCTTCTGGGAACCCAAGTGGTTGAATGGATCAGATAAGGTGGTCATCAATGTCCTCCTCCTCCTTTATTGTTATGCTACTGAAATGAAGAGTATTTTATAAACTATATGAACCTCTTTGGCCATAAGATATTGTGATAATCCATAGTCTCTTGTAGATCTCTCCATTGGTAGGGTTCAATTTGTGGACATCAACATGTTTGCGTCGTATCAATGAGCCCCTTCTATCGGAAGGAACACCCCTTTTTCTGAAGATCTTTCCTTTCTCTCTGATAGTTATTGCATTACCAAAAGTAAATGTTTGTTGAAGGGGTATATTCCAGGCTCAAGGAAACAGAGTAGTTCTTTTCATGAGAGAGTCACGGTTTTGCCAGCAGCTGGGCCTTTGGAAAGATCCTCCTGAAATGCCTGCATAACCAGGTCTCTCTTCTCCCAGCCTGGGTGGCGCAAGGAAGGATAAGGAGACCTCATTGTTCATTGAGATTTCTGCCCACCTATTTCTTGTACATCTTGTACACGGGGTTGTTTTCCTTTGCCATGTAAACCAGTTGCAATCATCAATTGCTCTGCCAATATTTTGCAAATTCAGAGCATCCGTGGCTTCCTCGATCAATTCACTAATGGTGAAGCCTTCCATTTTCCCAACTCCTTTCTCTTTTTAGTGAGCATTATTGTCTTTTCTAATGAGCTGCATTGTATCATGTACCCATACAAACTATACAAAAACTATATGTTTATACCTTATTTGAAAAACAATTCCAAAATTGTCATGTTAAAGCCAATTAAAATATTTAAAAGTACAAGACAACTTTTGTATACATGGAAGTAGGTTCCTGAATCTACCGTGGAGGTAGGAAAGGATGAATAATAGAGAACTCTTGTAAAATGAATCATCTCCACCAAATGTTGTGCTGGAGGATATAGAAAATTCCTAGAGAGGGATCATCTCTAGGAATGTACTCCAGTGGGATTCTATTGTATAGTGTCCAGAGGAGAGCGACTAAAATGATCAAGGGTCTGTAGAACAAGCCCTATGAGGAGCGGCTTAAGGAGCTGGGCATGTTTAGCCTGAAGAAGAGAAGGCTGAGAGGAGATATGATAGCCATGTATAAATATGTGAGAGGAAGCCACAGGGAGGAGGGAGCTAGCTTGTTTTCTGCTTCCTTGGAGACTAGGATGCGGAACAATGGCTTCAAACTACAAGAGAGGAGATTCCATCTGAACATGAGGAAGAACTTCCTGACTGTGAGAGCCGTTCAGCAGTGGAACTCTCTGCCCCAGAGCGTGGTGGAGGCTCCTTCTTTGGAAGTTTTTAAACAGAGGCTAGATGGCCATCTGTCAGGGGTGATTTGAATGCAATATTCCTGCTTCTTGGCAGGGGGTTGGACTGGATGGCCCATGAGGTCTCTTCCAACTCTTTGATTCTATGATTCTGGGGGGAAACGCCATAGAATTGCTTGGACCCAAACTATAGAGCAGGGTCTCCTGTGTTTATGTCCAAATCTGGATTCATCCCCTTGGGTAGCAAAATCAAGGCATGCCCAAGACAAGGTTGAAGTAACCTTTAGGGAGTTTTCTCGATATGTAAGTGCAGCACTGGAGTTAAATATTTTGATTTTCAATTTGAATCCTTAGTGCAGTATTACTTTAAAAAATCTGAATTATGACAGCATTGCATACTTGACTCTGTCCCTTGTTAATGGATGGTGTTGCACCCTCAATCAATACCCAGCTCCGACAATTGGATTGCGAGTTGTATCTCGAGCTTTTCCAGTTCCCTTCCATCTATCATCATTACCTTGTTTGCCTTGATGAGCATCATGCGCTGCTGAGAGCCGGGCCAGCCATGAAATGACACTCGGCTGCCACTCGCATAATTATCGGGTCCAGCGTATTAGTCCCCTCGCAAACCTTTTGTGACATGCTGTTGCGTCCTCCTCATTCTCCTGTCAGCCCACAAAGGTGGGTAGGCAGGATATGAATGTATGCCTGGCATGAATGGGTAGGAGGGGGGCAGATGACACTGCACGTCTTCACAATGAACTTGACCTTTTACTCCTTTCCCAATGACGCTGGAGCAGATCTTGGCAATGGATCACAACTCAACCGCTAGAATCCTGTTGGTGACTTTTTTTGTAAATTGCTATCAAGTCAACTTTGACTTTTGATGACTCCATGAATGAGAGACCTCTAGGGGCTCCAAAAGCCCTACTCATGAAAAGATAGAGAACGGGTGGATGACACTATGCATCTTCCCAATGAATCTGACTTTTCATTCCTCTCCCAACCAGGCTGGAGCAGAGCTTTGTAACTCAACTGCTGGAATCATGTTGGTGACATTTTTATAAATTGCTTTCAGGTCAACTTTGACTTGGGGTGGCTCTATGAATGAGAGACCTCCAGGGTCTCCAGAAGCCCTGCTCAGGTCTAGCAACCTTAGAGTAGCAACCATGGCTTCCTTGGCTAAATCTATCCATCTGGAATGGAGCCTTCATCTTGTCCTACTGCCTTCCTCTTGATCAAGAGAGCCATGGCTTCTCATGATGTGTCCAAAGTATGAATTTATGAATGAGAGACCTCCAAGATCCCAGATTTTCCAAAGCCTTCCTCAGATCTTGCAAAGTTGAGGTAGCAGCCATGGCTTCCTTGCTTCAATCTATCCATCTGGAATAGAGTCTTTCTCTTCCTACTCCTTTCTAGTTGACCAAGAGAGTTGTGACTTCTCATGATGTGTCCAAAGTATGAATTTATGAATGAAAGACCTCCAAGATCCCAGATTTTTCAAAGTCTTGCTCAGGTCTTGCAAACTTGAGGTAGCAACCATGGCTTCCTTGACTGAATCTTTCCATCTGGAATGGAGTCTTCCTCTTGTCTTACTGCCTTCTACTTGACCAAGAGAGCCATGACTCTCATGATGTGTCAAAGTATGAATTTATAAATGAGAGACCTCCAAGATCCTAGGTTTTCCAAAGCCTTACTCAGGTCTAGCAACCTTAGAGTAGCTACCATGGCTTCCTTGGCTCAATCTATCCATCTGGAATGGAGCCTTCCACTTGTCCTACTGCCTTCTCCTTGATCAAGAGAGCCATGGCTTCTCATGATATGTCCAAAGTAATTTATGAATGAGAGACTCCAAGGTCTCCCCTCAGTTCTTCTAAACTCAGAATAGCAACTATGCCTTCTTGCTTCAGCCCATCCATCTAGAAGGAGGTATTCCTCTTTTCCTGCTGCCTTCAACCTTGCTGAGTATTATGGTCTTTTCTAGTGCATCAAGACTTCTCATGATATGACCAAGTTTTCGTTAGTCATCTTGGCTTCTAGGGAACGCTCAGACTTGATTTGCTCTAATGCCCATTCATGTATCTTTTTGGCAATACAAAGCATCCGATAAACCACCAAGCTTCTCCATTCCCCGCCTTCTTGAAAATATGAATTTTTATTGGGTTATGCTCTCTAGTACATTAGCCGCTAGCCGGAGTCAGGACTGACATAAACGTGAGACATGGAGCCCTCTCCAAAGATCTCTCTCTCTCTCTGTTTTTTTATATAAAAAGAATGGGTTGTGGCTTTTTACGAGTTCATTCCCGAGCCAAATCAGATAAGAATAATTATCCTCTCTTGGGATATTAAACTGCACCTCACCAGGACCGGCAGCTGACAGCTGTTTTATTGGCGGAGTCGCTGGGGTCTGGAAATCAAGGATTAATTGTTCATGCGTCTTGATGTCTCCACGAATAACAGGGAAGAGGGGGCATTGCTATGGAGATCCCGGGCTCATTTTCCAGCCCCCCTGTTGTGGCTTCTACAGCCGGGGAATCATTGCACTGGACCATCATTCAAAAGTTCAGGAGCCCGGCTTCAAGAGAGGCAGAGCTGAGATCCCATCAGGTCTTTTTCAAAAAAAGGCAAAACCTCTGAACAAGAATCAGGAAGGGTGAAAAGTTGCATTTCGTAAAAGACAAAACCCAAATAGTGCTGAATCTGTTTATAGATTGGGTCAGGTTCTGAGCTAGAAAACTCCGAGCTCAGGCAATATTGAGATACCATTCGTTTGAGAGTTTGCGTAATAAATTATGTGACTATTCTTTTGGAAATGGCTGAAGTTTTCACAAATATAAAGAAAGCTGGGAAGAAAATGGGGCTTCTGAAAGTTATTTTTCTTTTGGAAGCATGTCCCAGAACACCTTAGCCTATGTGACAACTTGATATGCAGTTTGGGATCCAAAAGATAACACAGACACACACACACACAAACATTCCTGATTCAGAAAGTAGTAACATAAAAGGACAATACAGGGTTAGTCAAAATGCATAGGCCAATAAGCCATTCAATTGAATGGCTTATTGGCCTATGCATTTTGACTAACCCTGTATAAGTCACTGCATCCTCTTCTGATGACAAGTTGGTTTAAGCCAGTGTTTCTCAAACTAGGGCTCGGGACTCCTGGAGGGATGCGAGGGGGTGTCTGAGAGGTCACTAAAGACCATCAGAAAACACAGCATTTTCTGTTGGTCATGGGGGTCCTGTGTGGGAAGTTTGGATCAATTCCATCATTGGTGCGGTTCAGAATGCTCTTTGATTGTAGGTGTACAATAAATCCCAGCAACTATAACTCCCAAATGTAAAGGCCTATTTTCTCTAAACTCCACCAGTGTTCATATTTGATTATTCGTGCCAAGTTTGGTCCAGATCCATCATTGTTGGAGTCCACAGTGCTCTCTAGATGTAGGTGAACTACAACTCCAAAACTCAAGGTCAGTGCCCACCAAATCCAGTATTTTCTATTGGTCATGGGAGTTCTGTATGCTAAATTTGGTTCAATTCCATTGTTGGTGGAGTTCCGAATGCTCTTTGATTGTAGGTGAACTATAAATCCCAGCAACTACAAATCCGAATGACAAAATCAATCCCCTCCCCAACCCTACCAGTACTAAAATTTGGGCATATTGGGTATTTGTGCCAAATTTGGTCAGTGAATGAAAGCACATTCTGCATACCAGATATTTACATTACAATTCACAACAGTAGCAAAATTACAGTTATGAAGTAGCAATGAAAATAATGTTATGGTTGGGGGTCACCACAATATGAGGAACTCTAGTAAGGGGTCACAACATTTACATTAGTTTTTAGGCCTGGGTAACAACGGAAAAATTTGTTTCTAAAATCGATTTGTATTTGGGGGTTTTTTTTGTTTCGATATTTAAAATAATTACAAAATTTTCCTTTTAAAAAGTTCGATATTTACGAAATTTTGTAAATGGTAAAAAATTAACGAATCGATTTCCGAAACAATAACGAATCGATTCGTTAATGGCAGACGCGACCGCGAAATACGCTAAAAAACCTCCAAAACCTTCTGAAGCTTCCCTCTCCCTCTGTTGTTGACTGTTGGTGTGATATTATAATTTTTTTCACTAATTAAACCATAAAACTGGCCCAGACATGCGGAAATAATAACGAAACAACCTCAAAACAATAACGAAACGAATACAATATCGAAATACGAAGCATTTACAAAACGTTTTTGAAAATTCATTTTTTTAAATAATTGCTCCAGAATGGTTCGTTATCGTTTTGTAATTGAAAAAATTAACGAATTATTAACGAAACGAAACCGCCCAGCCCTATTGGTTTTGTATGTTATGTTATTTTATATTCTGTTTTTCTGTTGTGTTTTTGCGTTATATTGTGTTTACTGTATTGATGGGCATGGCCTCATGTAAGCTGCCGCGGGTTCCCTTGGGGAGATGGTGGCGGTGTATAAATAAAGTATTATTATTATTATTATTATTATTATTATTATTATTAAGGTTGAGAAACACTGGTTTAAGTGAAGTGAAGTTACAATTGTTTAAGTGAAGTGAAGTTAGAATTGCAAACACTCCCATTTTATCTACAACTCCTCATCAGAACTTGATTCAGCCAACACCCTTGTCCCAGCTGCATCCTGTTGCAACTCCTCATCCGAACTGGAGTCGCCCCTAGATCGGCCCAACCCATCCCCAGCTGTGCCTCTTCCACCACTCCATCTCTGGTCTAATCCTGAAGTTCCCCAAGACCCATCCGTACCTTCACTACTCCAACCTTCAAACGTGCCACTGCTTGTGGGTTCAGCACAAATATCCTGAATCTCTTGAACCCTTGTCCAATCTAACCCATCAGACCCAGAGTCTGATATCCCATAATCCATATCGTTTGCATCAAAACCTTCAAAAGAATCCTCATCTGTTGGCTCACTAAGTATCTCCCGGATTCTTTTCCTCTGTTGCTCTTCATCATAGTCTTGCTTGCGAGTAGTTTTCCTGCCTCTCCTAATACAACTAGTGTTGCTATCACTGCCAGCAGACTCTATCTCAACACTTACACTTGGATAGGAGTTGTTGTTTATTTGTTCACTCATTTCCGATTATTTGTGACCTTGTGGACCAGTCCACGCCAGAGCTCCCTGTTGGCCATTGCCACCCCCAGCTCTTTCAAGGTCAAGCCAGTTACTTCAAGGATAACATCCACCCTTCTTGCCCTTGGTTGACCCCTCTTCCTTTATTCCTTCCATTTCCCCAGCATCAATATCTTCTCCCCAATCTTTGGAGGGAAGATCACTGGGGAATCTCACCTATATGTGAGACAAGGCCATTATTCCCTCATCCAAAAATGATAACGGATGGTCCAACGCATGGGTACAAGTCTAGCAAATTTACTATGAAGGCAGCCCCCTATTTTTCTAGGACATGGCCCTAACATTTGAGAACCAGTCCAACTCTACAATATCTCCATTCTGTTTTCTGATCTAATGAAATAGTCAGAAGGTTTCTTTTTGAGGGGATGGAAAAAATCTCCTCTTCACCTCCCTCTTCCCCCACCAAAACAGCCTCACGGACGTCAGCCCGGCCTCCCATTGCGGATGATCAGAGTTATGAAGATGCTTCGAGGAGCTGCTGATTTGGCTGGGGGATACAGAACGGACTTCTTGTTTAAAGTTATGAATGACCTTTATCATTATCTTCCTTACCTCCCCATCTCGAGAGGCCTCGGGAAGGTAATGACCATGGAACTCAATTTAACGTCCTCCGAACTCTATTTACTGAAGCCTTCCATCGAGATGCTGCGCCGGATTAGCCGATCCGCCCTGCCGTCTGAAGTGCGGCTTAATGGGGATCTGCGTGCGAGGCGTGCGGAGGTGGCCTTTGAGGGACCTTGGGAGACCAGAGGCAGCTCTTGAATCGGAGAAGCCGTTGAAAGCCCTGGATACGGAGAGTCATCCCAGAAGATTGATGGTGGGGCTCAGGTATCACAGCTCACTAAATACTGGGAAGGACATGAAGGGTCATGGCACCAGGTTTGGGGTAATCGAGTTGTTTTCAGAGTTGACCCACCCTTCTGAGACAACAATATTCCAATATAATATAGGTACATGAAGGCCATTGACCTTGATAGTATAATACAGAGAGATCTCTTGCTTGCAATATGTACTCATGTATAAGTTTAGCAATTTTGGTCAGAAATCAACCCCAAACACCTAGGTCAACTCATTCATGAATCAAAATAAGGATTGTACTTTAACTATATAAAAAGGAAACATCCCATTCTCTCGATGCATCTACACCAGTGTTTCTCAACCTGAAAGTTGGGACTCCTGGGGGAGGTCATGAGGGGGTGTTAGAAAATTCGCCAAAAGCCATAAGAAAACAAAAAAAATTCTGTTGGTCATGGGAGTTCTGTGTGGGAAGTTTGGCCCAATTCTATTGTTGGTGCAGTTCAAGGGGCTCTTTGATTGTAGGTGAACTATAAATCCCAGCAACTACGACTCCCAAATGTCAAGGAGTGTTTTCCCCAAACTCCACCAGTGTTCACATTTGGGCATATTGAGTATTTCTGCAAAGTTTGGTCCTGTCATTGTTTGATCCATCATTGTTTGAGTCCACAGCGCTCTACCTAGATGTAGGTGAACTACAACTCCCAAACTCAAGGTCAATGCCCACCAAATCCTCCCAGTATTTTCTGTTGGTTCTGGGAGTTCTGTGTGCCAAGTTTGATTCAATTCCATCTTTGGTGGAGTACAGAATGCTCTTTGATTGTAGGTGAACTATAAATCCCAGCAACTACAACTCTCAAATGACAAAATCAATCCCCCAACCCCACTAGTATTTAAATGTGGGTGTATTGGGTATTTGTGCCAAATTTGGTCCAGTGAATGAAAATACATCTTGCATATCGGATATTTACATGATGATTCATAACAGTAGCAAAATTACAGTTATGAAGTAGCAATGAAAATAATGTTATGGTTGGGGGTCACCACAACATGAGGAACTGTATTAAGGGGTCACGGCATTAGGAAGGTTGAGAACCACTGGTCTACACTGTCAAATTAACGTGGTTTGACAGAACTTTAATTGCTATGGAATCCTATACATTGGAGTTGAGCAAGGTCATCAGCATTCTCTGCCAAATAGTGTTGGTGCCCTACCAAAATATAACTCTTATGATTCAATCATATTGAACCATGATAGTGAAAGTACTGTCAAATAGAATTAATCCAACAGTGTAGATGCAACCCATGTTTCTGGGTTGTTGTAGGTTTTTTGGGCTATATGGCCATGTTCTGGATTTCTGGGTTGTTGTAGGTTTTTTTGGGCTATATGGTCATGTTCTAGAAGCATTCTCGCCTGATGTTTTGCCTGCATCTATGGCAAGCATCCTCAGAGGTCCTCACAACCTCTGAGGATGCTTGTCATAGATGCAGGTGAAAAGTCAGGAGAGAATGCTTCTAGAACATGGCAATATAGCCCGAAAAACCTACAACAATCCAGTGATTCTAGCCATGAAAGCCTTTGATAATATGTTAACCCATGTTTCACTTCTAATTTCTTCGAACAAGGCATCTCCTAGGCCTAAAATAACCTGGTGTCCCAAACATGATAAAGATGCCCCTCATGCTCCTTCTCCTTGCTTCCATCCTTGGCAAACTTTGTCTCAGAGCTGCCCTGAATTTTGGAGATGATTGAATTCCACAATCTCCGGTTTGAGATCGACCCATGGCTGGTGACTCAAAGGGGGCACGTGAGGGTCAGAGACACCAACCCCAGATGAAGGTGAGGTCAGATCTTCATTGCCTGGAAGCATTCCCGGGAGCCACGAAGGCGAGAAGCTCTGTAGCTAGAGGTTCTCATGAACCTCGCTGACCTGAGCCAATCCCGATTGTGACGGTCCGGAGTAATGGGGAAGACCAAGGCAGGAGCATCCTGGACTCTGGCTGCTTGACCTGACAGTCCTGATAATTTAGGGCTTGGTTGGACAAGGAGCACAGGTGTTGCCCAGATGCTTTGGAGACCCACAGTTCTCCTGTGCAGAGCCATCCGGCCTTCTGGCACCCCTTTCTCTGGGCTCCTCGATGAGTAACAAGGGGCCCATGAAAAGGACAGTGTAAACACATCACTGAGCCTCAGGCATCTGTTACTAGTAGTAGTAAAAAAAAGCCCACTGGAAGAGAAAGGGGGGCTGACCCCAAGACTGAAATGTTTACTTATTCCTTGTTTGGGTTCAGTGAGAAGCATGAATTCGAAACCAGGCGGGTTCAAGGAATGGGAGGAAGGGGCAGAGAATGGTCTGTTTATGTCTACCCATGTTATGGCTGATCTTGGGTTACAAGAGGAAGTCCCAGACAGGCAACCTAACACTACTAACAGGATCCAAGGTGTGTATGTGTGCATTAGTAAGCCCAGCAACTTGCAATACCTTTCTTCTATGGGGGATGCACCCAGAAATAACGTTTTAGCAGACAAGTTTAGCCATTTTGAGCACTCTTTTCAACTTCAAACCAAAATACATCATCTTACCATTTTTGTGGGCTAATAAGGCACCCACAAAAAATTGTTTTCAAGTCTTCAAGGGCAGCCCCAGTGATAACACATTGCAGCAGTCTAACTCTTCCAAGTATAATAATAATAATAATAATAATAATCTTTATTTATACCCCGCTCTATCTCCCCCAGGGGGACTCGGTGCGGCTTACATGAGGCCACGCCCATCAATACAGTATACACAATATAATGCAAAAACATAGTAGCAACAAAAAATTACATAAAATGCAAAACCAACATAATAAACAACACAGCAATATAAAATCAAACATTGAAAACACGGAAGATTTCACTGGGCAAGGCGAAATTGAAGGATAAAATTTTAAAACACTGGGAGATAGGACAAACATAAGTTATAAGGAGGAGGATCTGGGAATGAGAAGGATTTAATTGCACAAACCCTAAAATAAAGTGCTACTAAGGACATTTTGTGCAAAGTTTGGTCAGGGAGTATCTTAACCAGTGCAACTCCATATATAGCCAATTCTCTGTGTCCATGGGTTCTGAATCTGTGGATTCAACTACAACAGCTTGAAAATTTTAGAAAAAACACCTGTCATGTATTAATTTGAGTTATTTGCCATTTTATATAAGGAATACTGGATATAATGGGACTTTTTGGGCTCCCTGGCCCAAACTTTACTGGACTGGGCTGTGGCGCAGTTGGCTAGGAGTTAAATCACCATTGACCAAAAGATCATGAGTTTGACGCCAGCCCGGGGCGGAGCAAGTTCCCAACCATTGTCTAGCTTGCTGTCAACCTTTGCAGCCCGAAAGACAGTTGCATCTGTCAGGTAGGAAATTTATGTACTGCTTATGGGGAAGGCTAATTTAACTAATTTACGACGCCATAAAAATCTCCAGCAGCGGGTGAAAGAATGAGGAAGAACTCCATCAAGGACTCGATGTCACAAGTGGACAGTGAAGCAACAGCTCCTCCGGTGGTTGGAATTTGAGCATACCCTCATGAAGCTGGAATGTTAAATTGCCTCGGTGTTTGTCTATGTAATATGTTGTGTGTCTATGGCATTGAATGTTTGCCATGTATATGTGCATTGCAATCTGCCCTGAGTCCTCTGCGGGGTGAGAAGAGCAGAATATAAATATTGTAAATAAATAAATAAATAAATGTATTGTTGAAGGCTTACATGGCTGGAATCACTGGGTTGTTGTAGGTTTTTTCGGGCTCTATGGCAATGTTCTAGAGACATTGTCTCCTAGGAGAGAATGGCTCTAGAACATGGCCATATAGCCCGGAAAAAACCTACAACAACCCAAATAAATAAATATTGAGGGTTCATTGGATTTGTTCTGGAATCCAACAATATGCATGAAATGGCATCAAATTATGGATTAAAATGCAACAATACTCTGCAATCTTTCATTGAAGTCTTCAGTGGCAGCCCCAGATATATTCTATTACAGTAATCTAACTTGTACTGGTTAAGCAAGGCATATCTACTTCTCTTCAGACTGTAAACTTGCAGTCAAGACCTTCGATTTATCAGGTTTATAAATGTGCGATGCTTGGAAACAATAAAAATAACAACGGTCATAAAAACGAGGTTCTATTCCCAGAGACCGGAGCCCAAAATGGGACAATCTGAGAAATGATCCCTTAAGAAATCATTCCCTGTTTGTTTTGTTTTGTTTTTGGTGGAAGGGTTGGAAGAACAGAGCCCAGCAGAAGGCTCCCGCCTCGCCATCCGTCACTGATATTGAGGGATCTGTCATCGGAGAGTCAAAGGAGGGGGAAGAACAAAGAGCCTTCAAAAGCAGTCAAACATTTTCAACATCCCTTTTCTAATTGGCAATTTTGTAATATTTATTCACAGCAGATCTGATTGCCGGATTCCCACTGGCTCCCCTCGGGAGGTTTTGCGTGAAATCCATTTGAAAGAGTGTGTCAGGACTCCTTTTTCCCCTTCTTTTTCTACCTCCAGTCACCATCTGGTTGATAGACTGGAGTCTGTTCTAATACAGTGACCCAGCGAATCACTGTTAAACAATTCCCCTGAGTCCCCGGGCCTCTCCTCGGCAATCCATCCAGGGAAATACGATGCAAAGAAGCACGCACATGGCTCCACGGAGGTATCTTTTAATGCATTAAGCTGATGGATTAGAACCAAATTTGATTTACGAGAGCCATTTTGGAGGAGGAGACTTCGCTGTGTTCCTTTGCTTTCCGGGTTGGTGGGATAGATTCACAGAATCATAAAGTTGGAGGAGACCTTGTGGGCCATCCAGTCCATCCAGTCCAACCTCATTCTGCCAAGAAGCAGGAAAATTACATTCAAAGCACCACCGACAGATGGCCATCCAGCCTCTGTTTAAAAGCCTCCAAAGAAGGAGCCTCCACCACACCCTTTGACTTCTGTTGATGATTGTGAGGAGCAACTGAAATGGCATCGAATTAAAGAATCCTAGACTCAGAAGAGACCTCGTGGGCCATCCAGTCCAATGCCATTTTGCCAAGAAGCAGGAAAATTGCATTCAGAGCACCTCCAACAGATGGCCATCCAGCCTCTGTTTCAAGGCCTCCAAGAAGGAGCCTCCACCACACTCCTGGGCAGAGACTTCCACTGTTGAACAGCTCTCACAGTCAGGAAGTTCTTCCTCATGTTTGGGAAGTTTGAAGTCATTCTTCCATTGCGTCCGAGTCTCCAGAGCAGCAGAAAACAAGCCTGCTCCCTCTTCTCTATGACTTCCCCTCATATTTTGATACATGGCCCTCATCATGTTTCCTCTCTGCCTTCTCTTCTGCAGGCTAAACATGCCCTGCTCTTTATGTTTCTCCTCATAGGGTATGTTCTCCAGACCCTTCGTTAGTTGAGTTGCTCTCCTCTGGACACCTTTCAGCTTCTCAACATCTCCCTTCAATTGCGGTGCCCAGAACTGGACACAGTGTGATTCCAGGTGTGGTCTGACCAAGGCAGGATAGAAAAGAGGGGTAGCAGGACTTCCCTGGATCTAGACACAAGACTCCTATTGATGCAGGCCAAAATCCCATTGACTTTTAACCTGCCGCATAGCATTGTTGGCTCGTTTTAAGTTGTTGTCTATGAAGACTCCAAGATCTTTTTCACACACACTGTTGTGGAGCCAGGCATCATTCCCCATTCTGTATCTTTGCATTTCACTTTTTCTGCCTAAGTTGAGTATCTTGCTTTTGCCCCTGTTGAACTTCATTTGGTTAGCTTTGGCCCAAGGATGTCTAATGATGTTGGAGATCTTCATTCTTGAATGAGCGACGTACTCACTCTCACTAAGGTTGGCTGCATGGTAACTCCAAATCACCCCCGAATGCCAAAGAAATTGGGGGAAATGGGTGGGGAGAGAGGTCCATCATGCCATGAGACTAAAAGAAAACACTCTTATGATGGCCAAAAAGCAGTGAGATGATGCTGAGCAGAAGAAGACCATAGTACAACCCTTATAACCATGGGATGGATAACGATTTCATGAACCCAAAGATACGTTCCCATTTTAGGCATCTTCTAGGTCAGTGGTTCTCAATCTGGGGTCCCCAGATGTTTTTGGCCTACAACTCCCAGAAATCCCAGCCAGTTTAGCAGCTGTTAAGATTTCTGGGAGTTGAAGGCCAAAAACATCTGGGTACCCCAGGTTGAGAACCACTGTTCTAGGTCCTTAAGTGAAATACTATGGTATGCTTCTTGACCATAGGATTGTAGTGAAGGTCCTAGAAATGCTAGAGAGATGTTCTCCCTATATATTTTTAGGTCCTCCACAGCAACTCCATGGTATGCTTCCACTGATGTTGACCAAAAGGTCCTGCTGGGGGAACCTAGAAATGGGTTCTATCCATTTTATAGGTCCACCAATGCAATTCCATGGTATGCTTTCACTGGAAGTTGACCCTAGAACCACCCTGCTGGCTCTGGTAAATGCTAGACTCTCCATAGGTACTTTGCATTTGTGAATTGGTGGCATATTTCTATTGGAAGCTGACCATGTAGTCATGTTTAAGAACCTACACTTGTCATTTCTAGGTATTTTCTGGTCCTCCAATGCTGTTCTATAGTATGCTTCCAACAATGGAGTATATTATTATCTGTGGTTTTGCATCTCCATGATAAGTCCAGAAATACATCCCCTGCAGATATGGGAATCACTATCTATCTATCTATCTATCTATCTATCTATTCTAGTGGTTCCTAATCTCTTTTTGTACAGGAAAGACTTGATGAGGGACCACTTTGACCAGGGACCACTCTCCAACATTAGTACCAAAAGATTTACGAATCAGTTTTTGGTGAACTTTAGATTTGGTTTGGTTATTTGGGCTGCTGATTCAGAAAATTGCATTGGATAGACCACATAAGGTCTAGTTTTTGATACAGAACATATGCCATCCAGTAGTCGCCATCTGCTCACCCACAGACAACCATATTTAATTAGTTTCAGCACCAGAAGAGGGTTTCATAAGAGCTGTTGCTCTCGTTGCAACGGTATAGTAATGGTGAGGTGGCAGACCATGTTTTAGTTCTTGCAGACCACTGATGGTCCACAGACCACAGGTTGGGAACCACTGATCTATTCCTTTTGTGTTTTTCATGCTGTTTCCCCCTTCTTTTCTGCTATCAAACTCAGCAACCATGGCCATGGTCCATAGTAGCAGCTGTTTTCATTAAGGAGGTGGCATCCAAAAACATAACTTTCCCACTCCCTGTCATATCCAAAAATTTCCTCTTCATTTTAGGAGATTCAGTTATCAAGTTGCATTGACTCTGAAGATCAGAGTTCGAATCCAACTCAGTCATGAAATCTTTTCGCAAGCCACATTATCTTAGCCCCAGAGGACAAGAGCAAGCTTGTTCTGAATTAATCTTGGAACTCTATGATAAGTTTGCCTTTAGAATGTGGAAGGTTGGATAGGGAAGCAATGCATGCCCTTAAATAATATCCCCAAAGAATAGAAAATGCACAACACAAAGAAGCCCCTGGTGACACAAATTGGTTAAACCCTTGTGCCAGTAGGACGGCTGACAGAAAGGTCGGCAGTTTGAATCCAGGGAGTGGGGTGAGCTCCCATCTGTCAGCTCCAGCTTCCCATGCGGAGACATGAGAGAAGCCTCCCACAGGATGGTAAAATGTCCAGCGTCCCCTGGGCAACCGCTCTGTAAGGTAAAGGTAAAGGTTTTCCCCTGACATTAAGTCCAGTCGTGTCCGATTCTGGGGGTTGGTGCTCATCTCCATTTCTAAGCCGAAGAGCCAGCGTTGTCCATAAACACCTCCAAGGTCATGTGGCCGGCACGAGCGCAGTTACCTTCCCACCGGAGTGGTACCTATTGATCTATTCACATTTTCATGTTTTCGAACTGCTAGGTTGGCAGAAGCTGGGACTGACAGTGGAATCTCACGCCGCTCCCTGGATTCGAACCTGCGACCTTTCGATCAACAAGCTCAGCAGCTCAGCAGCTTAGCAGCTCAGCGCTTTAACCCTCTTTGCTACCTGCGCCTCTCTGTAGATGGCCAATTTTCTTATACCAGAAGTGACTTGCTGTTTCTCAAGTCGCTCCTGATACAAAAAAGGAGGCAAAAAAGGGTAGGAAAAGAAAGAGGAGGAAAGGAAAGGAATAGAAGAGGAAGAGAAGAGCTTGACCATGGTCAATCTGATAACAAAGCCTTTCTGTGATTGACAGATTGGCCACATTCAAGCTCTTCTTTACTTGCCTCTGAAGACTGCCTGGAAGCTGCAGCTAGTCCAATGCTTGGCAGCCAGATTACTAACGGGTGCTGGGTACAGGGAGCACACCACTCCGCTGTTACACCAGCTCCACTGGCTGCCAATTAGCTTCCAAGCACAATTCAAAGTGCTGGTGTTAACCTATAAAGCCCTAAATGACTCCGGCCTTGTTTACCTCTCTGAACGTATTCTCCCCTATGAACCATCAAGATTATTAAGATCGTCTGGAGAGGCCCTGCTCTCAGTCCCACCGGCTTCGCAAGCGCGTCTGGTGGGGACAAGGGACAGGGCCTTCTCGGTGGTGGCCCCTCGACTCTGGAACTGTCTCCCACTGGAGATCAGAACCGCCCCTTCTATCCTGACATTTAGGAAACTGGTGAAGACTTGGCTATGGAGACAGGCATTCGACGAGTGAGTCAACACCCTGAGATATGGATGGAGGATGATGAACAACAATTTTAGTCTGATGACTGACCATTGTATTTATTGATTGTAATTGCTGTTTTAATGTTTTACTGTAATATGAATTATGATGTTTTATTGATTGTATGTGATATTATGGTTGGAAACCGGCTTGAGTCCCTCAAGAGAGGTGAGAAGGCCGGTATATAAAACTTTTAAATAAATAATAAATAAATATTTTTTTCCTTCCCTTTCCTTTTCTGATATTTTATTTTCCTACTCTTTGGTGTTTTATTAATATCACCAGGGCGAGTGGCTCCTACTAAGCCACAGTTTCCATAGACGGCATCTCCCAATATTTTGCCAATATGATCCTTCTGCTCGGAAACAATGCGCCGCTTTACAGAGTCGCCATCAAGCCCTGACAGTTATATTGAGAAGGATAGCAGAAAAAACCGAAGAAACAGATGGAGAACTTGGATAGATCCGCTCCTGGGTTGCCTTTCGCTCTGGGCCCAAGCCGGATCAGATGTTTTTCCCATCCTTTCTGCTGGGAAAGGGAAAGGGCTCGGCTTCTGTGAGAGGTGGAAGCCGTCCAACTTCTCTCTGTGTTTGTAAATATACACCTGAAGATCCATCCCATAGACTCAAAAGCTGCTGAAAGCCCCCCTCCGGGGTGGGAAAATCGAAAGGCAAACAGAAAGAGTTGATTCCCACCGGCCAAAGGACTCCGCCGGGCTTTTTAATCTTTCCCCTCTAGAACAAATTGATTTCTTGCCGGTCGGCAACTTTTTACTGATGTTGTGGCTTCTTCGGGTTGGAGACCACCAGGTGCAGCCGGCTCCATAGATGGACAAAGAGAGCGGAAAATGGGAACTAAATCTTTCCCAAAAGAGAGAGAATATGTGGCTGGGGATGGAAAAGAAGAAGACTGGGATCCTCTATGGGACCAGAACCCTATGGATTGCTTGGTCCAAACAGGTTTGTGTGTATTTGTGTTGTTATTTATATTATTACTACGATTATTATTATTAGTGACACTGGATTTAGTTCATATTATTATCATCATCATTATTACTAATATTAATCATGATAATACTATAATAATAACAATAATAATATATAATATAATAATAATACTATAATAATGATATATTATAAAAATATCCTAATAACAATATCATATTATATATTGTACCAGGGTTTGTCAATCTTCCTAATGTTGTGAACCCTTAATACAGCTCCTTATGTTGTGGTGACCCCCCAATCATAACATTATTTTCGTTGCTACTTCATAGTTGTAATTTTGCTACTGTTATGAATAGTAATGTTAATACCTGATATGCAGAATGTATTTTCATTCACTGGGCCAATTTAGTGCAAATACTCAATACACCCAAATTTGAATACTGGTGGGGTAGTCATTTGGGAGTTATAGTTGCTGGGATTTATAGTTCACCTACAATCAATGAGCATTCTGAACTCCACCAATGATGGAATTGAACTAAACTTGGCACACACAACTCCCATGACCAACAGAAAACACTGGAAGGGTTTGGTAAGCATTGACCTTGAGTTTTGGAGTTGTAGTTCACCTACATCTAGAGAGCGCTGTGGACTCAAACAATGATGGATCTGGACCAAACTTGGCAGTAATACTCAATATGCCCAAACATGAACACTGGCGGAGTTTGAGGAAAATAGATCTTGATATTTGGGAGTTGTGGTTGCTGGGAGTTATAGTTCACCTACAATCACAGAGCATTCTGAACTCCACCAATGATGGAATTGAACTTAATTTGGCACACAGAACTCCCACGACCAATAGAAAATACTGGAAGGGTTTGGTGGACATTGACCTTGAATTTGGGAGTTGTAGTTCACCTACATCCAGAGAGTAATGTGGATTCAAACAATGATAGATCTGCACCAAACTTGGCACAAATACTCAATATGCCCAAACGTGAACACTGGTGGAGTTTGGAGAAAATAGGCCTTGACATTTGGGAGTTGTAGTTGCTGGGATTTATAGTTCACCTACAATCAAAGAACATTCTGAACTCCACCAATGATGGAATTGAACCAAACTTGGCACACAGAACTCCCATGACCAACAGAAAATACTGGAAGCATATGGTGGGCACTGACCTTTAGTGTGGGAGTTGTAGTTCACCTACATCCAGAGAGCGCTGTGGATTCAAACAATGATAGATCTGGACCAAACTTGGCACTAATACTTAATATGCCCAAACTTGAGTGTGGGAAAAATAAACCTTGACATTTGAGAGTTGTAGTTGCTGGGATTTATAGTTCACCTACAATCAAAGAGAATTGTGAACCCCACCAACAATATAATTGGGCCAAACTTCAAAGAGCATTCTGAACTCCACCAATGATGGAATTGAACCAAACTTGGCACACAGAACCCCCATGACCTACAGAAAATATTGTCATTTTAGGATGTCGTTTTTGATTGCTTGAGATTTACTATTAAAAATAAGCCTAACACATATTATAGGCAAGATAAAGGTTTTCCCCTGACATTAAGTCCAGTTGTGTCCGACTCTGGGGGTCCATTTCTAAACTGAAGAGCCGGCATTGTCCGTAGACACCTCTAAGGTCATGTGGCCAGCATGACTGCATGGAGCGCCGTTACCTTTCCGCCAGAGCGGTTCCTATCAATCTACTCACATTTGCATGTTTTTGAACTGCTAGGTTGGCAGAAGCTGGGGCTGACAGTGGAAGCTCCCTGGATTTGAACCTGTGACCTTTCGGTCAACAAGTTTAGCAGCTCAGCGGTTTAACCCACTGCACCACTGGGGGCTCAACACGTATTATACCCTATGCCAGTGTTTCTCAACCTGGGGGTCGGGACCCCTGTGGGGGTCGCGAGGGGGTGTCAGAGGGGTCGCCAAATACCATCAGATAACTTAGTATTTTCTGTTGGTCATGGGAGTTCTGCGTGGAAAGTTTGGTCCAATTCTATCGTTGGTGGGGTTGAGAATACTATTTCATTGTGGGTGAACTATAAATCCCAACAACTACAACTCCCAAATGGCAAGGTCTATTTTCTCCAAACTCTACCAGTGTTCACATTTGGGCATATTGAGTATTTGTGCCAAGTTTGATCCAGATCCATCATTGCTTGAGTCCACAGTGTTCTCTGGGTGTAGGTGAACTACAACTCCAAAAACTCAAGGTCAATGTCCACCAGACCTTCCCAGTATTTTCTCTTGGTCATTGGAATTCTGTGTGCCATGTTTGATTTAATTCCATCATTCATGGAGTTCAGAAGACTCTTTGATTTTAGGTGAACTATAAATCCCAGCAACTCCAGCATTACCAAATGACAAAATAAATCACCCCCAACCCCACCAGTATTCAAATTTTGGGCGTATTGGATATTTGTGCCAAATTTGGTCCAGGCACTGAAAATACATCCTGCATATCAGATATTTACATTACAATTCATAACAGTAGCAAAATTACAGTTATGAAGTAACAACGAAAATAACATTATGGTTGGGGGTTACCACAACATGAGGACCTGTATTAAGGGGTCATGGCATTAGGAAGGTTGAGAACCACTGCCCTATGCTATACCATGCAGTTTCTGCTTGTTTGAGATAAATGGTTAAATTTAGTTTCTGGGTGTTTGAGAGCTACTATTATAAATAGGCTGAATTCATACTATACCCCACACTATGGCATGCTGTAAACCAGGCATGGGCAAACTCTGGCCCTCCTGGTGTTTTGGACTTCAACTCCCATAATTCCTAACAGCCGGTAGGGCTGAAGTTTGCCCATGCCTGCTGCAAACTCTGTATTGGCTTGATATGAATATTGAAGTACAGCTATTAAAAGCTAATCAAGACAAACTTAACTTAATGCAACACAGCTTTACTTTGTGAATGCAATATGCAATTTTGGCTAAATGGCAGTTAACATTGATTCTGTTTTAATTTTTATTTAAACTATAATTTCTTTGATTTTTTTTTGCTGGTTGAGAGTTCCAATAGTTTGAGTTCTGGTTAACTGAGAGTCTGTTGCATATTTATATGAACCACCACATTAAAAACCCAATCCAACTGATCACCTGCAACACATCAATATCAAAATAGAATTAAACAAATCAATAAAGCCTCATCAAGACATTAAAACTGTTCAAACGCTATGTAAGGCCTTCTGGTTCATTCTCAAAAATGTTCTGCTTGTTTTGTTTTAAAGGGGACATCTATATTATAGTATTAACACACTTTGACACCACTATCACTGCTACTATAACTATGGAGATGTATTGCTGTGAGTTTTCCAGGCTGTCTGCTCATGTTCCAGAAGCATTCTCTTCTGACATTTCACCCACATCTATAGCAGACATCTTCAGAGGTTAGCACTGAACAGCCTTGCAACTTCAAAGCCTGGCTGCTTCCTGCCTGGGGGAATCCTTTGTTGGGAGGTATTCGCTGGCTCTCATTATTTCCTGTCTGGAATTCTGAGTGTTGTTCTTCCCCCAGGCAGGAAGCAGCCAGGCTCTGAAGCTGCAAGGCTATTCAATGCTGATCAAGGTGGCCAATTTCAATATTCGCACTTGCCTCCAACAGACAAGAGTTCTTTCTCCCACCCTGGACATTATTCCACAAATATATAAACCCCACTTGGCTAGTTTCCAACAGACCTCACAACCTCTGAGGATGCCTGCCATAGATGTGGGTGAAGCAGTCTCTCCTGACATTTCGCCTGCATCAATGGCATGCATCTTCAGAGATTGTGAGGTCTGTTTGTATTTACTTTGTGTTTGTCGAAGGCTTTCATAGACAGAATCACTGGGTAGCTGTAAATTATCTGGGCTGTCTGGCCATGTTCCAGAAGCATTCTCCCCTGATGTTTCACCTGCATCTATGGCAGGCAACCTCAGAAGTTGTGAGGTCTGTTGGAAACTAGGCAAGCGAGGTTTATATATCTGTGGAATGATGTCCAGAGAAAGAACTCTTGTCTGCCTGAGGCAGTGTGAATGTTAATAATGACCACCTTGATTAGCACTGAATAGCCTTGCAGTTTCAAAGCCTGGCTGCTTCCTGCCTGGGGGTGGCCATTTGCAACATTCACATTCCCTCAGACAGACAAGAGTCCTTTCTTCCACCCTGGACATTCCACAGACCTATAAACCTCACTTGCCTAGTTTCCAACAGACCTCACAACCTCTGAGGATGCCTGCCATAGATATGGGTGAAATGTCAGGAGAGAATGCTTCTGGAACAAGGCCAGACAGTCCAGAAAACTCACATCAACCCATTGATTCCAGCCATGAAAACCTCCGACAATACATATGGAAATGTAGTTAGGTGAAGCACCAACACTCTTTGGCAGAGAAGGCTGAAGACCTGATAAAACTACAACTTCCAGGATTCCATAGAATTGAGCCATAGCAGTTAAACTGGTGCCAAACTCCATTAATCCTACGGTATTAGATGCTTTCTTGGTTTCCTTTGCAAATTAGTGGAAGGGCATCTGAAGTCCTGCAAATGAGTGCCTGAAGTTCCCCATTTTATTGCAGACATCTATCTCTTTTTCTGACATCTTTGCCTGTTAGCAGAGCAAGCCCGCTGTTTAATTTACCTGACTTGCTTACCATTCAGTGACTCCTTGAACTTGCTTTTTCTCATTCCTTCTTTCCTGAAGTTCTGTGAGGAGTTACGCAAATTCTCCGATAATCTGGTGATGTGTACATTGTCTCTGGATGGATGAGGAAAGGCAGGGTATTTGGGCAGCCCTCTGAAATGCTGACATGAAGAAGCTGTCCAATTCTAGTCACTACAATTGAAGAGAGATATTGACAAGCCAGAATGTGTCCAGAGGAGGGAAACTAAAATGATCAAGGGTCTGAAGAACAAGTCCTATGAGGAGCGGCTTAAAGAGCTGGGCATGTTTAGCCTGAAGAAGAGAAGGTTGAGAGGAGACATGATAGCCATGTTTAAAATGATCAAGGGTCTGGAGAACAAGCCCTATGAGGAGCGGCTTAAGGAGCTGGGCATGTTTAGCCTGAAGAAGAGAGGAGATATGATAGCCATGTATAAATATGTGACGGGGAGTCATAAGGAGGAGGGAGCAAGCTTGTTTTCTGCTGCCCTGGAAACTAGGACGTGATGGAACAATGGCTTCAAACTACAAGAAAGGAGATCCCATCTGAACATGAGGAAGAACTTCCTGACTGTGAGAGCTGTTCAGCAGTGGAACTCTCTGCCCCAGAGTGTGGTGGAGGCTCCTTCTTTGGAGGCTTTTAAGCAGAGGCTGGATGGCCATCTGTTGGGGGTGCTTTGAATGCAATTTTCCTGCTTCTTGGCAGGGGGTTGGACTGGATGGCCCATGAGGTCTCTTCCAATTCTATTCTAGGTACTCTTTGTATGCATCTATACTGCAGATTAATGCCATTTGACACCACTTCAACTCCCCTATCCCAAGGCAATGGAATTCTGGGAGTTGTAGTTTGCCTCATAAAACTACAGCTCTCACGATTCCATCGCATCGAACCATGGCACTTAAGAGTGAGGTTAAGCTGCATTCCTTCTACAGTGTAGATTCGCTATTCCTATGGCAAAGGGTCCTCCTCTCTGGCCCTGTATGGCAGTGGCTTGCATCTCTCTCTTTGAGCCTTTCTCTTTCAGTTTTCCTCTCTCTCTCTCTCTCTCTCCCACATCTGAACATCATGTCCACATTTACTGCATCTGCCCCTTTGAACATTTCAGCTGCTGAGTTGTGGGCTCCCAGGGGGCCCCCTCTCCCTGTCGTAAACCCAACTGAGAAAACACCGGAGATGTCGTCACATTATGGAAGGGTTGGAAAACAAGCAAACACTGGAAACATCAACACGTTAGGGAAAGGTAGACGCATCTCCACTCCAAGTGCAGAATGAGTGCACTTTGACCCCACTTGAACTGCCATGGCTCCATGCTATGGTATCCTGGGTGTTGTATTTTGGTGAGGCTCCAGCACACTTTGGTTGAAAAGGCCTTATAAAACTACAGCTCCTAAGATCCCATAGCATTGAGCCACAGCTGTCAAACTGCGTTAATACTCCAGTGCAGATGCTCCCTTTGTCCCAGCACTGTGGTTGGTCACATTCGCTCAGGGCCAACACAGAAGCAGTTGGAAACTCATCCACTGGTTTCCCAGGAGAAGCATTAGCCTTAAATCCAACTGGTATCCATGCAAAAAGAGAATAGAACCCAACAGTTGGTGGTGTTCATGTTGTTGGGTCAATTGAATCTGCTGTGGGTTTTAGTCTGAACTTTAAGCTGTAATCAAGGTGCCAAACACTAGCCCTCAAATAGGTTCAGCACCTTGGATAGCGCTTTTGAAGTTATGGCTGCAGTCCATTCCAGTGACAGCCTGTGCAATCTATAAATCTCATACTTTACAAGGTTCACCTCAGCCCTTTATAAAGTGGGGTATAAATAAAATTTATTATTATTATTATTAGAAACACAACAAGATGAGTCCACAGCAAACAAGATCACTCTGCTGGCTGTTGTATTGGATCACACGTCGGACACTTCCCAAGTGTCTAGGACTGTGTGATGTAGTGATGAATAATGCGTGCAGATCTCAGTAAGGTAGCCTTCTGCGTGTGCCATCGTGCCTGGAGCTATAGCTCTTAGTGAAAGAGGCATGGACGTGGCATCTTTCCCCAGGGGATTGCTTCTTACCCTCCTAATGGAAACTGGAACTCCTAAAGACCAAAACACAACAGATAACTCGAAATGGTATTTATTGTTCACAATGAGTTATCTTTCTCAGGCATAAGCTTGATGTTTCAACAGGGATAAAGGAAATATACTTTACAATCTCTGAAGTCCAAGGAGTTTGTAGCTGAGAAGCTTTTCCTACTTCCTCTTTCCACAATGGCTGTGAATATCGGAATAAACACAACCCCAGTCCAATGGCCTATGTTGAAGGGACAAGACCTTCCTCTGGTGCCAAAAGAACTGGCTTGAAGGCGCTTGGGTCTCCTCAATGTTGTCCAGGATGATCTGGACATAAAGCATGAGTCCCAAGGGTAAAAAACCTTAGAATTGGTGCTGAGAGGTAATTTAAGCAGGGGCTTTAGAGCCAAGTCTCTTACTCACGTCCATCCAATAGAAACTCTGATGGCAGAATGAAAAAAGGGAAGCACTCCCCTCCTCCAGGAAGAGGTGGAGCCAAACAATTGAGCTTGAGAAGCAATTCAACTGGTGCAAACAACACTGATTGACAGCTATAAATAACCAATCAATCCAACTATACATAAGCAGGGTAAAAAGGCAGGATTAAGCATGATACAACAGTTTAAATCTTGCAACTAACAGTTCTACACATAGGTGGCGCCACTCGCGCCATCACACTGTGGCTGGCAGATGGCAATTTCATCAGCGCCGATTGTGTTGAAGTGCAGGCCAAGGTGTTTAGGCACTGCACCCAGTGTGCCAATCACCACTGGGACCACCTTGACTGGCTTGTGCCAAAGTCTTTGGAGTTCGATCTTTAAATCCTCATATTGTGTCAGCTTTTCCAGTTGTTTCTCTTCAATCCTGCTGTCGCCTGGGATTGCAACATTGATGATCCATACATCATCATCATCATCATCATCATCATCATCATCATCATTATTATTTAGCTGAGTGGTAAAAGGGGACACATATGGTGCACTTATCATGTAGTTAATACTGTTTGACACCACTTTCAGTGCCATGGCTCAATGCTATGTTATCCTGGAAGCTTTGCAAAGGAGCTCTCATTTTCAGAGAAGACCTTGTAAAACTACAACTCCCAAGATTCCCTAGCCATGTTAGTTAAAGTGTTGCCAAACCGCTTTCATTCTACAGTGTAATAGTGTTTTATCTCTTGTTTTAATGATGTTGTATTCTGTCTTGAGCCACACAGACAGGTGAATAATAAATTCATCATCATCATCATCATCATCATCATCATCGGCACCCATAAATCAGCAGAGCTATAGACACTTGATGCTATCCTATCTGATTTGTTGTCAACCCACTCCTTGGGCTTCATGCAAATCTGCCATTGATGCTAAACTCACAATAATAATAATTCAACGCTGAACCTAGATACCGGCATTCCAGGACTCACATTTGAGTTTTGAATTTCAAATGACTCTGTATGTTCATTTCCACTCTACATGAGGCCGGCATTGTCAAAGCGTGTCGGTGTATTCCTATTCTTCATTCCCGACCTGTAAATAGATTTTTGCAAGTTTCGATTTAGATGCGTCTATCAAAGAGCAAATCATGTACTAGGGGAGGAATAAATCAGAGGAATTCAATGCAATTTGCCTCCGTTTCCTAGTAGGCCGTCTAATTGAATGTGAATCCTTTACTGGACGCTAACAGAGAAGGGGAGGGAATTGCATTCTTTAACTTACCTTTCTTTATCCCTCACTTCTTCTTTTTCTATTTCTTCCTTTTTAAATCTTTTCATCATGGGTCATAGTTGGTCCTGAAAAGGTCTGTTTACTTTGCTACTCTGCTACTCAATACACATGCCCAGTGTGGAACACATCTCACCATGCTAAAAGAGTGGATGTGGCTCTTATCACAGGATGTCTATGCCCTACACCACTGGAGAAATTATACTGTTTAGCTGATATTGCACCACTTGACATCCAGCAGCCAGTAATGAAAGGACCAAGGCATTGACATCTCTAGCCCATCCTCTGTTCCGATATCAGCCAGCATGCCAATGTCTTAAATCAAGAAACAGCTTCCTAAGATCTACAGAGATACTGTTGTATCTCAGAGCAGGAACACTTCTGTTCTTAAACACCACACCAGTATAGTAAAATAAGCAAGCAGATTATTGAAAGACTAGCTGTACCTGCCACACATTGCTGTGGCCAACCTTCCCTCCCTCTTTCTCTCCTTTCTTTCTCTCCTTCCTTCCCTTTTTCTTTCATTCTCTCCTTCCTTTCTTCTCTTCCTCTTCCCTTCCTTCCCCCCTTTTCTTTCCCTTCCACGTTCTTCCCATTGTTCCTTCTCTACCTAAGAAAGGAGATTCCATCTGAACATGAGGAAGAACTTCCTGACTGTGAGAGCTGTTCAGCAGTGGAACTCTCTGCCCCAGAGTGTGGTGGAGGCTCCTTCTTTGGAAGCTTTTAAACAGAGGCTGGATGGCCAGCTGTCAGGGGTAATTTGAATGCAATATTCCTGATTCTTGGCAGAATGGGGTTGGACTGGATGGCCCCTGAGGTCTCCTCCAACTCTTTGATTCTATGATTCTATTCTTGGACTGCAACTCCCAGCAGTCCTCCTGATCCATCTACCTACCTACCTATCTCTATCTAATCTATTTATCTGGAGGATTGCTGGGAGTTGCAGTCCAGGAATAGGAAATTGAAAATAAGCAGGGATTGTTATGCTCTTGAAGAAATCCGAAAAGAAAGCTTGCAGCTTGGAAGCAGTGCATTTGGATCATCTTTCTCTCCTAAAGGGCCTGGTCTAAGGAATGCTGGGAGCTGCAGTCCAGAAGAGAGTGTGGATATGCTATTGTGTGTGTGTTTTTTGGGGGGGGGGGGAGTTCTTTTTGCGCATGCGCTGTAGTGTCTTTTTGCTTTTTTGGCCTTTTAAATCCCTTCTGTTGTGTAACTCGTTAGCCTGATAGGTGTATTGTGTCCAAATTTGGTGTCAATTCGCCCAGTGGGTTTTGAGTTATGTTAATTCCACAAAAGAACATTACTTTTTTTATTTATATAGATATATGTAAGCAAAGCAATAAAAATGATAGAACCCATATAGTCCAAAACAGCATCTTCCAAAGAGTACAGTTAGTCCATGAACTTCAGGGTACAAAGGTAAAGACACAAAATCCAAAGATGCAAAACCCAAAGAAACAAGACAGAAATGCCCAGAACAGGAACCTGGCAAAACTTGAATTATGAAACTCAAAATCTACTTGGAAACAAGGCAGTCATGAAACTCCAACATTGACGAGACTGAGCTAAAATCCTTTCCTTGTATCATATAAAGCTTTTCCTGTCCCATGAACTGAAAGGAAAACATTCCGCTTGTCCTTACAGCCAGATAAGGATTTATTATCTCTTTTTTCTAGCAGATGGAGTGACTTTCACCGATCTTGAGAACTTTGTCTTAGTTTACAAAAGTCTTGTTCTCTGTCTTCAAACTCATTAAATTCTGCACCTGACAAATCATCCTTAGAGGATAGTTTCTCAGAGAAAGGCTGCTGCGGACCTCTCCCAGGAATTTGACCTTGAGAATCTACAGGAGAAGCACTCTGTTCATGAAGGACCTCAGGCCTTTCAGCAAGGCCTGGGCTTGACTCAGGCCCAGAAAACCCTCATCCTCATTGACATCAGACACAGTCACAGGCTGAACTACAACAGATACTTGCAGGAACACCTTAGCAAGCGAGAGTCCAAAAGTGGCAGGTTAAAACCCGGAACCTTAATCAGTGGCTGAAACTGGATGAGGAACTCTCTCCAGGGCACACAGAAGACTGCGCAACTTGGAAGGGACTGAACAGACTGCATTCTGGCAACACATGATGCAGAGCCAATTGTCAGAAATGGGGCTACAAAGTGGAGTCCACAACATGTGAGTGTGGAGAAGAGCTAACAACAGACCACCTATTACAATGCGATCTGAGCCCTGCCACATGCACATTGGAGGATCTTCTCACAGAGACACCAAAGGCACTCCAAGTGGCCAGCTTCTGGTCAAAGGACATTTAGTATAATGCCAAGCTTTAACTTCATTTGTGGTTTTTCTATACATTACAACTGTATTCTCAATTTGCTTCTGACATGATAAATAAATCATGGGTCAATTGTATAATAGTTGATGCCATTCTGGGGAAAGTGGAAGGCAAAAGGAAGAGGGGCTGACCAAGCGCAAGATGGATGGATGGCATCCTTGAAGTGACTGGACTGACCTTGAAGGAGCTGGGGGTGGTGATGGCCGACAGGGAACTCTGGGGTGGCCTGGTCCATGAGGTCACGAAGAGTCGGAGATGACTGAACGAATGAACAACAACAAGGTGCCATTCTGCCAAAAGCCTATCTCACATTGTAATCTTTGTAAACCAGGTGAAGGGAGAAGAGAGTGGGACTATGACTTCCTTCCATCTAGGCACTATTCGCCAGCCTAGGAATGCATTGGCTTTTTTTGCTGCCGCATCACACTCTTGGCACATGTTCAGTTTGTGGTCTACCAAGACTCCCATGGAGCCACCAGTGGTGCAGTGGGTTAAAGCGCTGAGCTGCTGAGCTTGTTGACCAAAAGGTCGCAGGTTGGAATCCGGGGAGCGGTATGAGCACCCGCTGTTAGTCCCAGCTTCAGCCAACCTAGCAGTTCGAAAACATGCAAATGTGAGTAGATCAATAGGTACTGCTCCAGTGGGAAGGTAAGGGCGCTCTATGCAGTCATGCCGGCCACATGACCTTGGAGGTGTCTACAGACAATGCCGGCTCTTCGGCTTAGAAATGGAGATGAGCTCCAACCCCCAGAGTTGGGCACAACTGGACTTAATGTCAAGGGAAAACCTTTACCTTTACCTAAGACTCCCATGGACTGTTTTCACATCAGGTGTCACCCGTCCTATATTTCATTTCCTTCCCTGTCTATTACTATACATTTTTCCCTGATGAAATCCATTTTGTTAGTTTTGGCCCAGCTCTCTAATTGGTTAAGGTCATTTTGGAATCGCATAACAGTCGGCACCATTCTGCCAAACGGCCCAAATGAGCGACGTTTCGGCAAAACTGGCTCCGAGTAGTGAATCAGATTCTTCCATATTGGGAGAGACCGTACCTGCTCTTCATAATGAGACAAGTCACTCAGGCAGTCCGTCCCCATCAGAAATACTGAGCATAATCGTCAAATTTAATGCTTTTATCATTACTCAATGGATCAGTGAACAGAGGAGCTGCAGAAAGACAATTAGAAGCCTTCGTTTTTGACTTGGAGAGGGGCGGAGGGAGAGACATTTCCTTTTTCTATCAGCCTCGCTTTTGTCTGAAGACTTATTTGCTCCCTAATTGCAAAATATATAATTTGGTTGGGAGACTTTGGCTATATTTGTTGTGTGATTAATGCGCTCGTGAGCGGCACATAGATACTTTCTGGGACCCATTTGCATCCAGCCGCTGTGGTTTTGGCCTGTTAAAAAGGGGCGCATGTTTTATGGATGAAGACAAAAAATGTCTGTATTTGAATATTTATTTTTCTAATAAAAGGCTTTCTTCGAAATGGGCCTTGAATTATCTGGGTTATCACTGCATCCTTGGAAGCCGGTAACTAGCCTCTTGCCAGGCTAATAATAATAATAATAATAATACTCATTGGGAGGATAATAATAATAATAATACCTCATCGGGATAATACCAACAACAAGGACTGTATCCTAATAATAATAATAATATTAATAATATTAGGACTGTATCCTAATAATAATAATAATAATAATAATAATAATAATACCTTGTCAGGAGAACAACAACAACAACAACCTTAAAGTCATTGAGTGCCGTTTGGCACCACTTGACCAGCTATGGCCCAATGCTATGGATTCATGGGAGTTGTAGTTTGACTGTATCTTAATAATAATAATAATAATAATAATAATAATAATAGCCTTAAAAGTAAAGTAATAATAACAACAACTTTAAAGTCATTCAATGCCATTTGCAACCACTTGAACAGCTATGGCTCAATGCTATGGATTCATGGGAGTTGTAGTTTGACCGTATCCTAATAATAACAACAACAACAATAATAATACCTTGTCAGGAGAACAACAACAACAACAACAACCTTAAAGCCATTGAGTGCCATTTGGCATCACTTTAACGGCTATGGCCCAATGCTATGGATTCATGGGAGTTGTAGTTTGACTGTATCTTAATAATAATAATAATAATAGCCTTAAAAGGAAAGTAATAATAACAACAACTTTAAAGTCATTCAATGCCATCTGCAACCACTTGAACAGCTATGGCTCAATGTTATGGATTCATGGGAATTGTAGTTTGAGTGGATAATAATAATAATAATAATAATAATAATACCTTGTTAGGAAAATAATAATAACAATAACCTTAAAGTCATTCAGTGCCATTTGGCACCACTTGAAGAGCTATGGCTCAATGCTATAGTTTCATGGGAGTTGTAGTTTGACTGGATCTTAATAATAATAATAATACCACCTTGTCAGGAGAACAATAACAACAACAATGACCTTAAAGTCATTTAGTGCCATTTGGCACCACTTGAAGAGCTATGGCTCAATGCTATAGTTTCATGGGAGTTGTAGTTTGACTGGATCTTAATAATAATAATAATAATAATACCACCTTATCAGGAGAACAACAACAACAACAATGACCTTAAAGTCATTTAGTGCCATTTGGCACCACTTGAAGAGCTATGGCTCAATGCTATGGATCCATGGGAGCTGTAGTTTGACTGGATCTTAATAATAATAATAATAATACCACCTTATCAGGAGAACAACAACAACAACAACAACAACCTTAAAGTCATTTAGTGCCATTTGGCACCACTTGAAGAGCTATGGCTCAATGCTATGGATTCATGGGAGTTGTAGTTTGACTGGATCTTAATAATAATAATAATAATAATAATACCACCTTGACAGGAGAATAACAACAATCTTATAAGTCCTTCAGTGCCATTTGACACCACTTGACCAGCTATGGCTCAATGCTATGGATTCATGGGAGTTGTAGTTTGACTGGATCTTGAACTTGCTGTTCAAGATATCTCCAATATCTTCTCTTCAAAGAGTACTAAACACAACTTCCAGGATCCCACCGCATTGAACCATGGCAGTCAAAGTGGTGTCGAACTGTATTCATTCTAGATGCACATGAAGTTAGCAGCCATTACTATATCTAGTGGCATTGAGTTCCACAGTTTGACTATGCAGCAGATAAACCCTTTGTTTTCCCAGTCTTTCTTAAGTTTGTGCCTTTCGGCAGAGTGAAGGATCCAGATTGAGGTCTGCATGTCCTTAGGGGCCCAACACCCACAAATTCCTAATAATTCTGGACTTTTTGTGGATTTGTCTTTATCGTACCCGTTGATGTCTTCCCAACCTGGAACACATACCTAGTAGCAAAAGTAAGCTTCCTTGGCTCCATCTCTGAGAGATGCCTCTTTAGTTAACTCTGTAGACACAAGGGAAGATGAGGATTGATTTGATGCTCTCAGGGTATATATGGGGGATTTGAATGTGGGCCATCAGAGATTGACTTAAATCAATTTCCCCTCCTTTGACTCTGGCTTTCGCATGGGGGTCCTTGTGCAAAAACGTGCGAAGAGGGCAAATTATCCACTCCTTCTGTGCCATCCGAGCTCAGCAGGGTTCGGGGTTCGGAAACAGCAGGGCTACTCTTAGCTAAACACTCTGAAAGTGGGGGAAAACAACTTTCAGGTGGGGTTTACGATGTCGACAAAACAGTTCCCATGAGCCGGAATGGTGCAGTTTGAAGCTCAGGGCTAGGCACACTCTTTGACAGAAAAGGCTCAAGCCTTTGTCAGACTACAACTCCCTGGATGCCACAACATTGAGCCATGGCAATTCAAGCAGTGATGATTTGCATTGATTCTACAACAGCGCTTCTCAACCTGGAGGTCAGGACCCCTAGTGGGGTCACGAAGGGGTGTCAGAAGATTCTCCAAAGACTATCAGAAAATAAAGTATTTTCTATTGGTCATGGGTTTTGTATGGGAAGTTTGGCCCAATTCTATGTTGGTGGTGTCCGAAACACTCTTTGATTGCAAGTGAACTATAAATCCCAGCAACTACAACTCCCAAATGTCAAGTCTATTTTCCTCAAACTCCACCAGTGTTCACATTTGGGCATATTGAGTATCGGTGCCAAGTTTGGTCCAGATCCATCACTGTTGGAGTCCACAGTGCTCTCTGGATGTAGGTGAACTACAACACTTCCAAATCAAGGTGAATTTTTCCCTCAAGGTCAATGCCCACTGAACCCTTCCAGTATTTTACGTTGGTCATGGGAGTTCTGTGTGCCAAATTTGGTTCAATTCCATGGTTGGTGGGGTTTGGCCCAATTCTATGTTGGTGGTGTCCGAAACACTCTTTGATTGCAAGTGAACTATAAATCCCAGCAACTACAACTCCCAAATGTCAAGTCTATTTTCCTCAAACTCCACCAGTGTTCACCTTTCCGCATATTGAGTATCCATGCCAAGTTTGGTCCAGATCCATCATTGTTTTGAGTCGACAGTGCTCTTTGGATGTAGTTCAACTACAACTCCAAAACTCAAGGTCAATGCCCACCAAACCCTTCCAGTTTTTTTCTGTGGGTCACAGGAGTTCTGTGTGCCAAGTTTGCTTCAATTCCATTGTTGGTGGAGTTCAAATTGTTTGGTTGTTGGTGAACTATAAATCCCAACAACTGCAACTCCAAAATGGCAAAATCAACCCCATCAGTATTCAAATTTTTGTGTTATTGGGGTATTTGTGCCAAATTTGGTCTAGTGAATGAAAATACATCCTGCATATCAGATATTTACATTCATAACAGCAGCAAAATTACAGTTAGGAAGTAACAACAAAAATAATTTTATGGTTTGAGTTCACCATAACATGAGGAACTGTATTAAGGGGTCACGGCATTAGGAAGGTTGAGAACCACTGCTCTACAGTGTAGATGCACCTTGCACACATTGGTGTCACACAGGTAGTGTGTAGAGGAACCACTCCTTGGTGGTTCCTTTCTTCACCTTCTTCCCACTGTCCCACTTATCTTCTCCCTCCTCTCCCACCTTTGAAGCCAGGAGGAAAGCTCATAGCCATGTGTGGAAGGCATGCTGATTAACAAGCTTCTTGACAACAAAGAAAGGAAGGTGGGGCTGGATGGGGGGCAGCAGGGGAGAAAAGCAGAAAGGATCATGATGCATCCAGGGAGGGATGGAAGTAGGTGAGTGAGAAGGGCCCTTCTCTCTAGCTGGGCCTGGCAACTTTGGAAATGAATGTCCCCAGCAGAGTCTAAATTATGCAGTGGCTGCTGTGGTCACGGAGGAAGGTACAAGCAGCCTGCTGAGCCCCACAGATTAACTCTCAACAATTGGAGATTTGCAATGGAGGGGAACGGAGACTCCGGACACCCCTGAGTCCTTCCCAACTATCGATACCTCTCCTGGCATTTGTAGTTTGGAGATGAACTTGGAATCCTCCATTCAAGTGTCCCGGGCCACTCTAAGGCACTGGAGCTTTCTGGAAGGGAATTCAAATGACTTGACATATCCTTAGGATGTGAAAATGGCATCAAAAGGCCACAACCGTTGTGTGTGGTTAGAGTCCCAGCTGTGGGGAGACACATTGCAGTTTCTCTTGAATTAATGCCCTTCTGGTTTAATTTCAATCAGGTGAAAATTAGCATGATTGGAAGTGGCATTAATCCTCGCCTTATTTGTCCTCCCTTTCCCCTTCCCTAGTAAACATAAAGGCTTCCCCTTTACATTAAGTCCAGTCGTGTCAGACTCTGGGGGGTGGTGCTCATCTCAATTTCTAAACCGAAGAGCCAGTGTTGTCCGTAGACACCTCCAAGGTCATGTGGCCAGCATGTCTGTATGGCGTGCTGTTACCTTTCTGCCAAAGTGGTACCTATTGATCTACTCACATTTGCATGTTTTCGAACTACTAGGTTGGCAGAAGCTGGGGCTAACAGTGGGAGTTCCCCCTACTCCCCGGATTCAAACCGCCAACCTTTCAGTCTGCAAGTTCAGCAGCTCAGCGGTTTAACCCACTGCACCACTGGGAACTCCTCTCTCCTAAGGGAAAGAATAACCAAGAACATAATCTCAAATGGAGCTTATTCTCATTTCCTTAAGACAGTGGAGTTTGAATTTAGAAATAAAGCCACAAGGGCCGTAGGGTTGCAATTCCCTTTATCACCAGTCCACACGGCAGATAATCAAAAGTGTTGGAAGTTCTATATCTTCTGTGGAACCAAACAGGGTAAAGACTAAACAGTACTGACTACTGTGAATATGTATATATACTGTACAGTATTTGGCTCTCCATATCCATGGATTCTCTGTCCATGGATTCAATGGCCCTTGAAGGCAACCATAGGGTTGATGTGACCCTCTGTGAAAATGAATTTGATCCCTCTGGATAAGAGGAAAAGAGGCCCGCTATCCAGAATATCATGTGCATGCATGAAGCCACAAATAAGATTCCAAACTCTAAAATTATAACAGTAAATAAAGAACAAAAACACAGGGGAACTCCAGACAAGAAACAATCAGGAACACCTAATCAGCTCTCAACAAAGGATTCTCCTAGGCAATAACAAGCCTCAAAACTGTCAGGACATCAAATGCTAATCAAGGTGGTCAACTGAAACATTCACATCTAGCTCAAACAGACAAGAGTTCTTTCTTCCACCCTGGACCTTCCACAGATATATAAACCCAATTTTCCTAGTTTCCAGTAGACCTCACACCCTCTGAGGATGCCTTCCATGGATGCAGGCAAAATGTCAGGAGAGAATGCTTCTAGAACATGGCCATACAGCCTGAAAAGCCTACAATAACCCAAGATTCCATGGTTCTTTTTGGACTACAACTTTCAGAACTCCCTGTCATGATGGGGATGCTGGGAGCTGGTGCCCCTAATGAAACCCTACCAGGTCTTCATTGGCACAGATGTGGGGATAACTTGCAAAGTTGATCTCAAAGCAAGAGCAGGAGGAATGAGGAGAATGAGATCCCTCTGGCGGAACAAAATCACTTACCGGCCCCAACCCAGCCAGGAACAGGTGTGCGAGAGCCCGGCTCCCAGACACAGCAGATAGAACAACATTTTCCCCTCCTCTCCTCGGCTTCCATAAATCAGCTCTCTAATCTTTCACTGTCCGGCCAGATTGCTCGCTGGGAGGGTGATGGATTGCCCTCTAGCCCCTGACAGCTGCAGGAATATCACTCAAGGCCCAAAGACAGACCTCTAAATCTGCCGTTATAGAGTGTTGAAAGGAAGAATGTCTGTTTTTATAACCTACCTCAGTTATAATAAATATTTAAAATCCACATTAACATTCTCTTACAGTTACAATCTAGCCTCTGTGGAATGGGCGTCTAACTTAGATTTAATTAGCAAGTGAACCGTGCCCAGCGCAAACTCCCGGCTAAACCGAAGATCCAGGCCTCTTGTGGAATGCCGCTGTTTTCTTAAACTACCTACAACCGTCATAAATATCCGCCATGTCGCTAGGCCGCCCGGCCAGAGACAGAGCCCCTTTTGTCTTTGCCAATGCTTACATTTAATTTAAACGATGGGGTCTTTCCAGACTGCACCAGGGAGAAATTGTTTCCCACCTCAGCAGGCTAGGCTTCGCTTAGAAAGACAGGGCATGCAACTTTTGGAACTTGAAGAGGGGGGAATGGGATGATTTGGGGGGCAAGCAGCAGGTTAGGAGGAGTGGTGGGCCACCAAGTCAACATCCTTGGCTTATGATGGAGGAGATGCCACCAAGCCAACATTCTTGGTTTATTATTGAGATGATGCCACCAAACCAACATCCTCAGTTTATGATGGAGGAGATGCCACCAAACCAACATTCTTTGTTTATGATGGAGGGGATGCCACCAAGCCAACATCTTTGGTTTATGATGGAGGAGATGCCACCAAGCCAATATTCTTGGCTTATGATGGAGGAGATCCCAACAAGCCAACATTCTTGGTTTATTATTGAGGTGATACCACCAAGCCAACATCCTTGGTTTATGATGGAGGAGATGCTACCAAGCAAAAATCCTTAGCTTATGATGGAGGAGATGCCACCAAGCCAACATTCTTGGTTTATTATTGAGGTGATGCCACCAAGCCAACATCCTTGGCTTATGATGGAGAAGATACCACCAAGTCAATATCCTTGACTTATGATGGAGGAGATTCCACCGAGCCAACATCCTTGGTTTATAATGGAGATGCTACCAAGCCAACATCCTTGGTTTATTATTGAGGAGGTGTCACTAAGCCACTAAGTTTATGATGGAGGGATGCCACCGAGCTAACTTTCTTAGGTTATTCTGAAGGAGGCACCACCATTCTGTTGTTCTTAGGTTGTAATGGAGAAGCTTCCATAATCTTTTCCATAATATGTAATGAAGGAGGCACCACTAAATCAGAATTTTAGATTACTATGGTGAAAACATCACCAAGCCAACATTCTTGGGATGCCATGGAGAAGATACCATTGTTCATAGATTGTAATGGAGGAGATGCCATCAAATCAATGTTTTAGGTTATTGTGGAGGAAACACCACCAAGTCAACATTCATAAGTTGTGGTGGATGAGATACTACCATTCACAATAACTTTTAGGAGGAGCAATAAATCATCAGGACTGAACATTGCATAGAGATATCATTCCCTCCCAAGGGTCTTACTGTAATAATCATAATAAATAATAATCATATTCCTTGACTTAGCAATGTTACCTCTTTCTCTCCATTTTTCCTACTTGGGGATCCATGCAGATAGGGACCCCACAGAGCCCAAGAATCCACCAGCGGGTGGATTCTAGACATTGGAGTCTTTTTAAAGGGAACATTCATAGCCTTTTTTGCAAGAGGAAGGCCTAGATCTGGGATTCCCAAAATATGGTTCTTTAGGCATTTTAAATTTCAACAGCCTCAGCCACTTTGGCCAATGGTCAATGATTCTTGGAGCAGTAGCCCCAGAGTTTGGGAGTTACTGTCCCAGATAATTGCATTGATATATTTTTTTTGGAAAAACAGCAACCTCTTGCAATATGGTGCTGCCTATTTGCACTCTGCCACCCAGATAAATCAGATTGAAATGTTGAGTTCCTTCTTGCGTGTGTCTTCTGCTGGCCCATGGGGCTTGCGGTTGTTTCTCCAGCGAGGGCTGGTGATCGTCTGGAACCGTTTCCCAGTCCTTGGGAGCAGCAGGCATGTCCATTAGCGGCCATGGATCAGCGGGGATGGTGTGTAAATTCCGGATCTCCACATCGGAGGCCCAGCAGCTCATTGGCCAAGGCGTTCCGCTCTCAGGAACGGGTCATTTAAAGAGAAAACTGTCAAGTCTTCCAGGCCTTCAGAATGTTGAGAAAATCTCAAAACATTCCTCCCCACCTCTCCCTCTTTCTTGCAAGGCGCACACAGAGACGGCATTCAAAATGAAATAAAGGAAGCTGGGGGTTTCATTTAATGGAATGAACCCAAGGACCCCCAACAGGTTTTTTAACTTCATCCCCTCAGCTACTGTTTCTGAGGCAGAGAGAACTGAAATGCCCCTCTTTTGGGCACCATCCATCACAAGGGACTCATGTGGTTGCCTACCCCGAAGCTCACAGCTTCCAAGAGAAACATTTGGAAAAGGTCTGAAGGGGCAGAGACCCTCAAAAACTTCCCTGCCCAGCTCTCATGAGGAAGGAGCATTGGTTACTGCATCTCTTTGTAACATAGGTACTCTACACTTGAAATAGGTGCCTTGTATGTAAACAAAGAAGCCAGCCTAGAAATAAACTAAAGACACTTCTGAGAGTGGGAATCTGGTATGTAGAAGACAATCATTCACTCTGCAGAAGGAATGGAAATTCCTTAAACAGTTTGGGATATTTATTTACAGTATTTATTAGAGTTGGATAGGTTCGTTATATTCCATAATGTCGAAATATTCCATAATGTCTCCAAAAATTATTTTAATTCTCACAACCATTAAGCAGCTTTGGTAAAGCCTAAAAAGCACCTTTGGTAAAGCTGCTCCTGCCACAGGGTCCTGAATCCTTCCATCCAGCTTGGCTGCCCTGGACTACTTGTGAGTAGGAGAAGCCCCAGGCCCTTTCCAACTGGGTGCGACTCAGCAATCCTCCAAGGAGGGAGTGACTATAAAGCTGTGTTGCACCTGCCTTGGCCTTGTGTTGCCTGCGCAATTTAACCGAATAGAGACCAACTGGGCCGACCGCCACCGTGTCGACCACCTCCGGAGGTCCATCCGCTATCTTACATCAATCGTCTGTTTTACATCTGAATCATAGCACTTGTGCCAACTGTCAATCTCTTGTTTACTGTGTTTACATATTGCCAACATCGAACGTTATAGTTCCATCCTAACTTGCTGCTAATGTGATAATAAGAGCATAGCATAGCACTTTAAAGGCGCCTGCCTCTGTCGCCAACTGTTTTTGCACTTTGTCCCTTCCCCGAGTCCCCCTGCCGCACTTTAGTAGCATTGAGGGCCAAGTTTTGGGCTTGTTGCACTTTAATATCTTGTCGCACTTTAAGTTCCTGCACTTTAAGAACTACCCTTGTAGCCATGGATTTTGCTAGTGTTACTACTGTTGCACTTAAGACTCTAGCACTCTAGGGACCACCCTATTTTGCGGTTGAACGTTTACCATCTGTATTTACCATCTACCGAAGTGTATTGTTCCCATCCATGTGGTCCCCCACCCTCCTATGTATACTGTCTCTGATACTATTGACTGGTGGAAGAAGCAGGGGAGGAAGTGGGCTGGAGCCTGTGAAGAACAATGAGGAAGGGAGGGGGGACAAAGAAGACCAAAGTAATTGGCAAGAAAAAAACGCCAACATTTCAAACATCTGATGAAATAGAGATTAAGACCCTGGTCAGGAACTGCGGCATGGAGGAGGGGAAGTGTTCCACTAGCCGAGGGGCCCCCATAGAGGTCGTGGTGGGAAGGAGGAGATGCGGGAAAAGGAGACCTCAAATTCGGCCAAATTCGGACCATTTATTCAAAACATTAACAATTCCAACTCGGTCTCCTAAGGTAAATTGGTGTAACCAGGTGAGCGGACCCTCTGGACTGAAGGTGGTGCTGTTGAATGCCAGATCTGTCAACGGAAAAACGACCTGGATCCAGGACCTAATCCTGGACGAGCGGGCAGATCTGGCGTGCATCACGGAGACCTGGTTGGATGAAGCTGGAGGAGTAAATCTGACCCAGCTTTGTCCTCCGGGCTTCTCCGTGCAGCACCAACCGAGATCCGGAGGGCGGGGAGGCGGGGTCGCAGTGGTCTATAGAGATTCCATCCATCTGACCAGGTGCCCCATCCCGCAGACCGCAAATTTTGAAAGCGTCTACCTGAGGGTGGGTGACCGGGACAGAATAGGGATTCTGTTAGTGTACCGTCCACCTCGCTGCACTACAGTCTCCCTACCTGAGCTAGCGGGGGTGGTCTCGAGCCTGGCGTTGAAGTCTCAACAGCTCCTTGTGCTGGGAGACTTCAACATCCATGCCGAGGCGACCCTCACAGGTGCGGCTCAGGACTTCATGTCTGCCATGGCAACCGTGGGGCTGTCCCAACAAATATCTGGCCCCACCCACTGTGCTGGACACACATTGGATTTGGTTTTCTGCCAGGGATGGGAACAGGGTGGCGGTGTGGAGGAGCTGTCCATCTCTCCGTTGCCATGGACCGACCACTTCCTGATCAGATTTAGGCTCACTGCGCCCCCTAACCTCTGCAAAGGTGGAGGACCTATTAAGATGGTCCGCCCCAGGAGGCTGATGGATCCGAATGGATTCCTGACGGCTCTTGGGGATTTTCCCGCCACCTCGGTAGGTGACCATGTCGAAGCCTTGGTGGCTCTCTGGAATGGGGAGATGGCCAGGGCTATTGACATGATTGCTCCGGAACGTCCCCTCTCAAGTAGCCGAGCTAAACCAGCCCCTTGGTTTACTGAGGAGCTGGCAGTGATGAAGCGAAGGAAGAGGGAACTAGAGAGCGTGTGGCGTTCGGATCCGAGCGAGTCAAACCGAGCACGGTTTGTGTCCTTTCTTAGGGCATATGCCGCGGCAATAAAGGCCGCAAAGAAAACTTTCTTTGCGGCCACTATTGCGTCTGCAAAGAACCGTCCGGCGGAGTTGTTTCGGATTGTCAGAGGTCTTTTAACTCCCACCACTGCAGGTGGGAGCCCTGACAATTCGGTCGCGCGCTGTGAAGCATTTGCTCGGTTCTTTGCAGACAAAGTCGCCTTGATCCGTTCTGGGCTGGACGCCGCGTTAGATGCAGACTCCGAGAATGTAACAAGAGCACCTGCTTGTCCTATTTTGATGGATTCTTTTCAGTTTGTGAAACCCGAGGATGTGGACAAGATACTTGGAGGAATGAGGCCCACCACGTCCATCCTAGACCCCTGCCCATCCTGGCTTCTGAGGGAGGCCAGAGGGGGATTGGCTGAGTGGGTAACAGTGGTGGTGAATGCCTCCCTTCGGGAAGGCAAGATTCCAGCGAGCCTAAAACAGGCTATCATAAAGCCGCTGTTGAAGAAGCCATCACTGGACCCCACTAAATTAGACAACTTTTGGCCTGTTTCCAATCTCCCCTTCTTGGGCAAAGTCATGGAAAGCGTGGTGGCCTCACAACTCCAGGTATTCTTGAGAGACACGGATTATCTGGATCCGGCACAGTCTGGTTTCAGACCGGGGCATGGTACCGAGACGGTCTTGGTCGCCTTAGTGGATGATCTGCGCCGGGAGCTAGACAGGGGGAGTGTGTCCCTGTTGGTGCTCCTGGACCTCTCAGCGGCCTTCGATACCGTCGACCACGGTATCCTTCTGGGGCGCCTTGCGGAAATGGGTCTTGGGGGCACTGCTCTGCAGTGGCTCCAGTCATTTCTGGAGGGCCGCACCCAGAAGGTGTTATTGGGGGACTCCTGTTCCGCACCACAACCTTTGACTTGTGGGGTGCCACAGGGTTCCATACTGTCCCCCATGCTGTTTAATATCTACATGAAGCCGTTGGGTGAGATCATCCGGAGTTTCGGGGTGCGGTGTCATCTGTACGCAGATGATGTCCAACTCTGTCACTCCTTCCCACCTGCTACTAAGGAGGCTGTCGAGGTCCTGAACCGGTGCCTGGCCGCTGTAACGGTCTGGATGAGGGCGAACAAACTGAAACTAAATCCAGACAAGACAGAGGTACTCCTGGTCAGTCGCAAGGCCGAACGGGGTATAGGGTTACAGCCTGTGCTGGACGGGGTCGCACTCCCCTTGAAGGCGCAGGTTCGCAGCTTGGGTGTGACCCTGGACTCATCGTTGAGCCTGGACCCCCAGGTTTCAGCGGTGACCAGGGGAGCATTTGCACAGCTCAGGCTCGTGCGCCAGCTGCGCCCGTATCTCGGGAAGTCTGACTTGGCCACGGTGGTACACGCTCTTGTCACATCCCGCCTGGACTACTGCAACGCTCTCTACGTGGGGCTGCCCTTGAAGACGGCCCGGAAGCTTCAGCTGGTTCAGCGCGTGGCAGCCATGTTACTAACTGGAGCGGGTGGCAGGGAGCACACAACGCCCTTGTTGTCCCAGCTCCACTGGCTGCCGATTTGCTACCGGACCCAATTCAAGGTGCTGGTTTTGGCCTACAAAGCCCTAAACGGTTCCGGCCCAAAATACCTTTCCGACCGCATCTTGGCCTACGAGCCCACGAGGACCTTGAGATCGTCTGGGGAGGCCCTTCTCTCGATCCCGCCTGCCTCACAGGCACGGCTGGCGGGGACGAGGGAGAGGGCCTTCTCGGTGGTGGCCCCCCGGCTGTGGAACACTCTCCCTGCACACATCAGACAGGCGCCTTCCCTCATGTCCTTTCGAAAAAGCCTTAAGACATGGCTGTTCGAGAGGGCATTTAATTAAGTGCTAAACAATACGGTAATGAGAACTGGAATGGAACAAGGAATATGAGACTGGCTATGATTCCACTAAGAGACGAAGCGGATTTTTAGTGTAGTCTGTAATTGTTGTATAGTTTATATGTTGTTGAAACTGGCTTTTTGTAATTGTCTTTTATGTGTACTGTACACCGCCATGAGTCGCCCTTATGGGCTGAGAATGGCGGTTAATAAGTGCATCAAATAAATAAATAAATAAATAAATAAATAAAAAGTTTTAAAATCTCATGCTTTCCCTCTCCTGGCGATGCAAGGAAGGGATGAGGTGGCCGTGGCTAAGCACAGCCATTGTTGTAGTTTTTGAAGGCCAGGCCCCCAATGGTAGAGACTGCAAAAGGCCCTCCTGTTAAACTACATTTCCCTCTCTGCCTTCTTGCTCATTAGTCAAAATGTCTGAAGGACCCCTATAGCTGTCTGTAGCAGTCTTCGTCTAAATATAAAATAAACTGATACCTTTGTAGATTCAATCAGGTTGGTGGAGAAGATCCGAAACAGGTTGTAAGCCTGGCTTGTTGGCCATGAAAGCCTTCGACAATAGGTTGTATGTCAATCACAGGATCTTGGTGGCCTTTGTTCATTGCAAGGACAGTTAAAATTATATACCCTCCAAGTGTCCCAATTTGGCAGGGATGGTCTCAATTCATGCTCTGCTCTTTCCATTGTTCAGCTGCACAGACAACGTCCCGGTTTCTCCTTCTCCCATTTTCTCTCCCCTCCCCCCGGCTTACTTCAGTAGAGGAAGAGGAGATGAAGAGGTGGGCTGTTGCCCTTCCCAGTTGGCTCAGGCAAAAGCAAACTGCTGCACTCTCGCCCTACTTCTATGTTTTTCCTCATTAATAACTTTTGCCATCTTGACCGCATCTCAATATTGCTCAACCACACATGTCCTGGCTTTCCTCTTTGAAACAGATAAGGTCTGTCATGACTTCCGTATTTATACCACCAAAAGGTGGAAGTGATTGATGGCAAGCAACCAGACTTACAAGATGGCAGCTCCTGAGGTCGATGTTTGCACCCTGGCAACACCACATCTCCCTGCCTTTGTGCCTCGCTTGTACCACGGAGCTGTGCAAATGGGCTGTCAGATCGGATCAGATTGTGGGGCAGCATCGGGAGCAGCCAAGTGTCTTTTCTTTGGATCTCCTCCAAAGAGGCTTCGCTGACAGTTGACTGCCCAGCACACTGAAATGAATTGGCAGGGACCTTTAGCCAGGCATATGGTGCAGGCCCAGACTACCATTCCCAGGAGGCTGTGCAATAAGGTACCTAGGATTGCCAGATCTTGGGGCCCGGCCCTCAGTCGATGGTCTTCATGGGCCATCTCCAGTCATGAGACAAAGAGGAAAAGGCAAATCCTCAAATTAGGTCATAAACCAAATGGCTTGCCATGATTTATAGGGGTTAATTGGTTAATATCTGCAGTGGAGGTGAGGGGGGGGGTATATATTCTCTAAATTAGTTTCCTCATTCCTTCCTTGTTGCTGGAGTGCCAGGACTTACCCTCTGCTCTGCACCTATGAAATAAACCAGTTTAAATGCTGCTTATTCTTTCTCCTAATGTACTATATATATTTGTGTATAAGTCTATTTTTTTCACTGAAATCTATATAATTATACCTGAGTATATACATCAGGTGTATTTATTTATTTATTTATTTATTTACTTTATTTGTATACCGCTGTTCTCAGCCCGTAAGCGACTCACAGCGGTTAACAACAATAGCAGCAAAAATTCAATGCTAACAGCAACAGGATATTTAAAAACAATTGACACAATAACAGATTAAGCAATTAACACAATAACTAATCACTGGCGTCTCATAACTGAAAACATGATCCAAACTCGTCATCCATTGTTCCGTTCCTATATTCATTGCACTGCCTATTCAAACGCCTGTTCAAATAGCCAGGTTTTCACTTTTCTCCGAAATACCATTAATGATGGAGCCGATCTGATGTCTGTGGGAAGGGCGTTCCACAGCCGAGGGGCCACCACAGAGAAGGCCCTGTCTCTCGTCCCTGCCAGCTGTGCCTGTGCTGCAGGCGGGACCGAGAGCAGGGCCTCCCCGGAAGATCTCAAATTTCACCTTGATCTAAAACAGGCATGGGCAAACTTCGGTCCACCTTGATATAAAGCAGGCCTTGAAAATATCTGGTGTTTTGGACTTCAACTCCCGCAATTCCTAACAGCAATTTAAAATTCCAGCTTTTTCCAGCTTCAGGAGGGTATGGTTGGTTCCAGCCACAGGCGAAGCTGTCACTTCACTGTCCACTTGTGACACTGAGCCCTTGATGGAGTACTTCCTCATTCTTCTGCATGCTTCTGGAAGGTTTTATAGCATCATAAATTAGTTAAATTAGCCTCCTCACATAAAGCAGTACCTAAATTTCCTTCTTGACAGATGCAACTATTTTTTTTTTGGGCTGCATAGGTCAACAGCAAGCTAGACTATTAATGGCCGGGAACTTACTCTGACCCGGGCTGGCTTCGAACTCATGACCTCTTGGTCAATAGTGATTTAATGCAGTTGGTTACTAATGAGCTAAAGCAGTGGTTCTCAACCTGTGGGTCCCCAGATGTTTTTGGCCTACAACTCCCAGAAACCCCAGCCAGTTTACCAGCTGTTAGAATTTCTGGGAGTTGAAGGCTAAAACATCTGGGGACCCACAGGTTGAGAACCATTGAGCTAAAGCAGGCATGGGGAACCTTCGGCCCTCCAGGTGTGGTGGACTTCAACTCCCACAATTCCTTGAGGCTCGGCATTCGCCCCAAAGGCTTACCGAGCCTCAAGGAATTGTGGGAGTTGAAGTCCACCACACCTGGAGGGCCGAAGGTTCCTGACCCCTGAGCTAAAGGATGAGTTGTGAGCAACCGGGGCTGGTGCTTAATGCATTATATTGATAACAGAACCAAGGACCACCTTCGGTCCCTCAAGGCCTTGGAAAATCCTAAAGGTATATAGGAATGGCTAGATGTGAATGGACTGACATTACAATCCAGGGAAGAATGTTTAGGTAAAGGATTGGCCTCTTTTTCTTTATCCTGAAAGCTCACAGAAGAGGCTCATGGACACTGTCTGGTCCTGAGCCAAGCCAAGCTTGTCCACGGCTTGCCACAATTAAGTGCATTGTACCAAATGAAAGCATTTGGGCTTTGGGAACTTTCCCATCTCTTCTTGATTTGCTGGACGCTTGAAAATGACCATCCAGAGCCGGAAAGAAAACAAATCACTCCAGCGCTTTTGGAATTCTGTGTCCATATCTCCAGAGGTTAAGTGGGCCAAGGAGGGAGATATTTCCGTAGACCAAGTTGTCTGTCTGTCCACCCTTTGCATTCACTTTGCAAACAGCACGTTCTGACAGCCAATATTTCAGGGAAAATAGAGCCAGTTCGCTCTTCCCATCCTCTTTCTCTCTCTCTCTCCTGTTTATGAAGCTGAGGGTAAGTGTTTAATTAGTTGCCTAATTGCCTGGGTAATTGGTAGACATACTCAGCTCTCCAAGTAATCAGTCTGAACAGGCCTTGAAAATATCTGGCCCAATATTCATTAGTGCAGTTAAATCGTTAAACAGTTACTGTGTTTGGTTCCTGACAAAGCCCAGCTAACAGCTGCGTTGGGCGCATCTCAATGGCACTTCCCACTCTCTCTGCGGATGGGGAACGGGAAGGCCCCACTGACGGATGGATGGATGGACAGACTCGCACTCGGCATCATCGGGGCTGGCAGGGAAAGGAGGGGATGGGGACAGATGGAGGGTACGAGACGTGGCACTCTCCCTCCATACGGAGTGAGGAGCTAAGATGATTCTTCCTCCCCCACATTTGCCTGGCACCTCTCTTCGCTGCAGAGCTGCCAGCTTTAGAGGATGGAGAAAACCATATTCATTAGGAGTTTGTGATTGAAATGTATTGGGATAGGGATGCAGATTATCTCTGCCCCCAGTTTCTGTTATGTTAGCAGTCTCAGTGGCTTCCAGGTCAGTGGAGTAGTGAATCCAATCCAGGCCCATTCCTTAAAGTTCAGCACCTTGGAGAGTTCATTCACAACCTCCTTCCTCCAAAGGAACAGCACCTTGGAGAGCTCCTTAAAAGTTCATTTTAAAACCTGAAGTAAATTAAATTAGGTACTGAATCTACTTCGGACCCATTTCTTAAGGAATTCCCCAAAAGTTCAGCACCATAGCGCATTCATCCACACTTTCATTGAATGTTCAGCACCTTGGAGAGCTCCTCAAAACTTCACTGGGAAACCTGGGATAGATTCACTCCTACTTCATTGACCACCTAGAGCAGACATCCTCAAACTGCGGTCCTCCAGCTGTTTGGGCCTCCAACTCCCAGAAGCCCTAACGAGCTTGTTTAATTGTCAGGAATTCTGGGAGTTGAATGCCAAAACAGTTGGAGGGCCACAGCTTGAGGTTACCTGACCTAGAGAGCTCCTTTGAAGTTTAGAGTAAAACCCAAAATTGATTCTCCACCCCATCGATATGGCAACTATTGGGTGCCAATGCATATTAATGCATTCAATGTTAGCTGTATGTATGTATTTAATTTCTATCCTGCCTTGTCCCAAAGTTCAAGTGCCATATTTCTTACTGCAGACTTACAAGAAATCTTAGCAATAAAACATATACATATTGAAATAAAAGGACACCAGTGATCCATCAAGCAGATAATTAATAAACAAGAATCTCTTTAAAAGCATCTGTTTGTCATGTTGATGAGAAGCTTATCATATTTTTTTAAAAAAAGATGTTTGCCCACATCCAATTGCAATATGGGGCTGAACATATTGGAATTTTGTTGGGTTTCATCTCTGGACTGCACAAGTCTCCAGTCCTCAATGAGTAGCTAGATTTAGATATAGGATTAGAGTGAGGAATTCCTCTCTCCACATTCCTGTGCGTGCTTATCCTAGAAGGGGCATTGTATTCTTGCTTTTCACTATCTTTTCTGCCTTTTAAGATGTAGCAATGGAGTCTCTGTGAGGGATGAGGTAACTTCCTCTTTGAAGGTATTTTTATTGCCCTGGCTTGGTCGTGTGGTCATTCTCCATTGCCCTCTCTCTGCCTTTGTCTCTCTTCCAGTGAGGACATATTTTGCCTTTCTCTAGGCAAAATGTACCTGCATGGATATTTTGATATTTTATCTTTTCACCTTCCTTAGAAGATGAGCTAAGGAGGCTTGTTAGCTCCAAGACCTTTTCTATCTAGAATGTATTTCTTTTCTTGAATAAATATTTTGAACCTAAAGTTGTGACTCTACAATCCTGTAACATCCTGTTGAAAGGAAGCTCATCCTGACTCACCACATGTAAGTTTCTGCTGGCTATGAAGTTTGCTTCTAGCACTCTACTATATTTATGGTGGAATCACCCCAACTGAGGGTTATTTTTTTGAGCCTAACAGCTCAGACTCCCAACAGATTTTTACCCAGAATATTGAAAGCAAATTTTGAAAGGATAGACAGATATGTCTCTTTCACTCTCTCCTGTATTTGAAAGAGTTGAACCCAACTTTGAAACAGTGTGTGGATTTGGGCCAAATTCTTATCAAATCCCAACAGAACCCAAATTCTCAGCTATCTCTAAGGGACTATGATACATCAGAAATATTTGCTGTGGAATCAAGTTATTAAACTGTAAGATATACTAAAAGTCATCTAGTCTAACTACTTCCTAGGACAAGAACCCAATGACAAAATGACCATGAGAGATGGGCATCCAACCTATCTCTAGAACAGTGGTTCCCAACCCTTTTCTGACCAGGGACCACTTTGACCAGAGACCACTTTCCAACATTAGTACCAAAAGGGTTACAAATCGGTTTTTGGTCAACTTTAGATTCAGTTTGATTATTTGGGGTACTAATTCAGAAAATTGCATTGGATAGACCACATCAGCTCTAGTTTCTGATACAGAACATGTGCCATCCAGTAGTCACCATCTGCTCACCCACAGAAAACATATTTAATAATCTAGATTTGATGTGGTAGTAGTAAACTTTCATAGGTAGTCAGCTTCTCCCCTCCTGACATCCCCATTGCCTTGGCACTATAAAAGGGTTTTACGAGACTAGTTGCTCTTGTTGCCATGTGGTTTTGAGGCAACATGTAGTAGTGGTGAGGCTGTGGACCATATTTTCATTCTTGCAGACCACTGGTGGTCTATAGACCACAGGTTGGGAACCACTACTCTAGAATCTCCCAAATAAGTCAAATCCCCCAACTTCTGAGCTAACTTGTTCCACCATCAGACAGCTTTGACTATCAGAGAGGGGTCCCTAATATTTAGACAGAATTTCATGTCTTGCAATTTGAATTTATACATTCCTCTATAGCAACAGAAAACAACTCTACATTCCATCCCTTCAAATATATCGACAGGGTTATCTCAGGAGGTACTCACCACTCCAACCTTTCTACTCAACGGTCAACATCACTATCTCCTTCCATCGTTCCTCATAAGACTTGGCTTCTACATCTTTTACCAGAGCTTGAAAGGCAATTTTAAATGTATTTATTGTATTTTAATTCTTTTTTTACAACACTGTTACTCTTTAATTGTTATTTTAACTTTTGTATTGCACTTTTTAATCTTGTCTAGTGTGGGATTGTTAGCTGCCTTGAGTCCCCATGGGGGGAAAGGCGAGGTATAAAGATGTTGTTGTTGTTGTTGTTGTTGATAACAACAACAATAATAATGTATTGTCGAAGGCTTTCATGGCTGGAATCCATGGGTTGTTGTAGGTTTTTCCGGGCTATATAGCCATGTTCTGTAGGCAATTTTTCTCCTGACGTTTCGCCTGCATCTATGGCAAGCATCCTCAGAGGTAGTGACAACCTCACTTACAGGAAAATGGAGAAAGACATGGCTGTCCACACCAACAGACAAAGACAAAAATTCCAGAAATGCCAAAAGCAACAGCCGAAACCAGAACTGGATACATCACGGACCATCATCAACCTGACAGACAGACAACTCCTAGTTCCAACAGACCTCATTACCTCTGAGGATGCTTGCCATAGATGCAGGCGAAACGTCAGGAGAAAAATTGCCTCCAGAACATGGCCATATAGCCCGGAAAAACCTACAACAACCCAACAATAATAATGTTGGTTGCCCTTCTCTCAATATACTCCAGCATGTAAAAATCCTCCCAAACTGTGGGTCTCTGACTTTGACCTACTATTCAAGCCAAATAGGGTGCTACTATTTGTTTAAGTCACCTTTTTAAAACAGTAGCTCTCCAAATCCCCCATCTGGCTAAGGATCCAGGGAGTTGTGGTTCAAAAAGTAACAATTCCATACTCTGTTTGGTCCAGAAACCTGTTTTGCTCAATGACCAACCAGATGTCCATTCAACCCTGGTGGCCATCAAGGGGTCTTAAATCAGGAGTGAAGGTAATCTGTGGACAGCTGCTTTCTCCATGTAATTTGCAGTGCGGGAAGGGGACAATCCAGGTTTGTAGGGTATCTCCAAATATCTTCAGCCCTCCCCTTCCAATTTTCTACAATTTGCCTTCTAACTCCCATCTGTCTCCTTTTCCGTAGATTCCTTTCTCTTGGCAAACTCTTGAGGAAAGCTGGTTTTGCTATTAGTGGAGCAGCGACACCAGGAGCAAAGCCATGCTCACCCTTGGCTGGAACAACTCATTATTAAAGAGCTAAAAAGGCACACAGTTGCATACAAGCTGCTTCCATGAGCTCCGCAAAACTGGAATCCCAGCACATGGCAATAACGGGATAGGCGTTGAGCATAAGCTTTGCACGTGAGTCTCTGGAGAGACCGGCCCAAATATTGCCAGCACGCGCCTCTGGATCTGTGGTAGGCTGGATTCCCAGGATGCGTGCAAATCTTTCCAAGGCAGGAGCAAGATGGGGATGTTTTCCAAGGCATCTGCAGAGGGGTTTTCTCCACACATGGCTGGGGCGAAAGGGGGAGAGGCATTCCAAAACCGCAACTTTATAGGGAAGGAGGGAGAGAGCTTGCTTAGCAGAGCCAGGAATGTTTTAAGAAAGAGAAAGGAGGCCATGTTTGGGCTGACGACTCTCATCCTGATGCTCTCATAATGCCATATTCTATAGCAAAGGAGGGTATAGTCCATCCTGTTGGTCTCCATGCTACACTTTTGTAGTCACTGTATGTGCCTTTTAATGGCCTATCGACCTATAGGGACCCATGAATTTCATTGGGTTTTCTCAGGCAAGGGATACTCAAGAGGTAGATTTCGCAATCCATTCCTACAGCACCTGGTATTAGTTAGTGGTCTCCCATCCAAGTACTAACCATGCCTGCCCCTGCTTAGCTTTCAAAATCAGACAGGATATGTATTGTCAAAGGCTTCCATGGCCAGAATCATTGGCTTGCTGTGTGTTTTCCAGGCTGTCTGGTCATATTTCAGAAGCATTCTCTCCTGATATTTCGCCGGCATCTATGGTAGGCATCCTCAGAGGTTGTGAGGTCTGTTGGAAACTAGGAAAAAGAAGAAACCATGAAAATGAACTACCAATATTTAAAAAAACCCTCTAAAATCATAACAGTAAATAAAGAAAAACACTCAAAAACAGGGGAAATCCAGACAAGAAGCAATCAGGGCCAGCTAATCACCTCCCAACAAAGGATTCCTCCAAGCAGTAAGAAGCCAGACCTTGAAAACTGCTAGGCTATCAAATGCTAATCAAAGTGGTCAGTTGCTACATTCACACCTAGCTCCAACAGACAAGAGTTCTTTCTCTCACCCTGGACCTTCCACAGATATATAAACCCCATTTTCCTAGTTTTCAACAGACCTCACAACCTCTGAGGATGCCTGCCATAGATGCAGGTGAAACGTCAGGGGAGAATACTTCTGGAATATGACCAGACAGTCTGGAAAACACACAACAACCCAGACAGAATATGGTTCTACCAGTCCCCATATGTCAATTAAGGAAATCATATACTAGATGCGAGTAGGGCCATTGATATATAGTGCTAATGGAGGTTGACTTGATGGGAAATAACAAAAACCTATTGGGACTAACTTAGAAGATAATTGCTTTGGTCATCCGCTCAATCTAGAATATTCCCTCTAGTTTCCACTCCAGACCCTAAAGGTGCCCAACTTGTTGTTGTTGTATATTCGTTCAGTCGCTTCCAACTCTATGTGACCTCATGGACCATCCCAGGCCAGAGCTCCCTGTCAGCCGTCACCACCCCCAGCTCCTTCAAGGTCAAGCCAGTCACTTCAAGGATGCCATCTATCCATCTTGTACTTTATTGCGATGTTTACTTTATTGTAACTTGTATTTTATTTTATTGTAATTTGTTGTTTGGGCTTGGCCTCATGTAAGCCGCCCTGAATCCCCGTTGGGGGAGATTGTGGCAGGGTATAAATAAAAATTATTATTATTATTATTATTATTATTATTATTATTATCATCATCATCTTGCTCTTGTTCGGCCCCTCTTCCTTTTTTCTTCCATTTTCCCCAGCATCATTGTCTTCTCTAAGCTTTCATGTCTTCTCACTTTGTGGCCAAAGTACTTCATCATTGGAAGTACAACCTGATGTAGAGCAATGATATCAAGAGTGACGGAGGAATGATCTGAATTACTGTAAAGCCATGGCTTTCCACCTTTGGTTTTCCAGATATTTTGAACTTCAGCTCTCAGACTCTCTGACCATCACCCAAGCTTACTGGATGCTCTGGAAGCTGAAACCCAAAATATCCAGAGGACCAAAACATAGGGCCATGGTATAATACTGTGACATTCTATATTCCAGAGAGCAACCTAGTTTATGGTGACGTCTCTTCTTCTAGAAGACGTTGCAAACTCCTTGTCCTTGCCAAGGAATTCCTCAAGCAGAATGCATTTTTAAAGCCACAAGAGTTTCTTTAATATGACAGAAGGGTAAACTTCACTCAAAGAGGGCACAGATCAGGCGATGGCCACCGCTCTCCCCAATTGGTTTGACAGCGATGTGGCTTTGTTCCATGGAACATCTGTAAGACATTACTCTGGGGTTCCTACACGAGGCAAGAAGAGAGGGAAGATCTATCCCAGAGGCCATGGCGGTGAAAGGGAAAGTTCCACTTGGGTGGCCCAAGCCTCAACCCTCTTTTCTTCTCCTTCTTGGGATAATGACGATCATGATGAATAACCTCCGGAAAGGCTACCATACCAGGGGTGATGAAAGGGGGAACGCTCTCCAAACAAGTGAGGTCAGAGGGAGAATGGATACGGCAGGTTTTACAAGCTGGTGAGGGGGTCATGTGTTGGTTTCGGATGTCAAAGGCCTCCAAATCCCAGCAAGTGGCAATGGGCATGAGCCAGCTCTTTGTCCCAACCAGAGGAGAGCCATTGCCCCAAAGACACTTTTTGACTAAGAATATAGAATTAATACAGTTTGACATCACTTGCGCTGCCATGGCTCAATGATACAGAATCCTGGGAGTTTTTCAATGTCTTAGGCCTTCTTAGCCCCCAGTGGATCAGTGGGTTCAACCACTGAGCTGCTAAACTTGTTGACCAAAAGGTCACAGGTTTGAATCCGGGGAGCGGCGTGAGCTTCCGCTGTCAGCCCCAGCTTCTGTCAACCTAGCATTTCGAAAACATGCAAATGTAAATAGATCAATAAGTACCACTCCGGTGGGAAGGTAACAACGCTCCTTGCAGTCATGCCAGCCACATGACCTTGGAGATGTCTATGGTCAACGCCGGCTCTTTGGCTTAGAAATGGAGATGAGCACCAACCAGACACAACTTATTTACTTTGGTGATCCCTCGTAGCTCAAGGATGATGGTTTTCCAGATGTGGTGTCCTGGTGGTGGGTCCGTAGGTAGCTGTGGAGCCCTATTCTTGATCTGCATGTTCTCTTGCAGTGAGGACATTGGATTCCAGATGGAAAGCAGTCCCAGTCAGGGTTGGCTTGATGTGCCTTCCTCTTGACATGTTTCTCCCTTTCGCCCTCCATTCATGCCTCTTCAAACTCTGCAGCACTGCTGGTCACAGCTGACCTCCAGCTAGAGTGGTCAAGGGCCAGGGCTTCCCAGTTCTTGGTGTCTATGCCACAGTTTTTGAGGTTGGCTTTAAGTCCATCTTTAAATCTCTTTTCCTGTCCTCCAACATTCTGCTTAAGCGGCTGAGGGGGAAAAGGAAAGGGTCCAAGGCTGTTAGGAATGGTGGGAGTTGAAGTCCAAAACACCTGAAGGGCCAAGGTTTGCCCATGCCTGGTGTAGATGCACCCATGGAGGTCTCCAATAGCTGACTGATGAACCCATCCTTTCCTATTGCTCTTTTCCATAACTTGGATGGAAAAGTTAGTTCATTCAATGGGTTATGGCCTGCAAGTGCTCAGCCATGGCTTATGACCAGGCTGCTTCGGAAACTCAGGGAGTGGTGATTTGAAAAAGTAACTTCTATTAGCTCTGCTTCTCTCCTGCAGCTGGGACATCAGAGGCAGCCCTGGGTGCTGTGGATGGGAAACCTTCTCTGCCCCCTCGTGGCCAAACTGCAATGTCAGCATGCAAAACTGTAGTTGGGCCGCACAGTTTCTGCCACAAAGATCAGGGGGAGTGTATGCATGAAGTTCTTCATATCGTAAGAAACAAGAGAAAATCCCACTTTCCAAAGAATAGTTCTTTCTTTTATTTTTTATTTTTTTGTGGGGCACAGCATTGGTCCGCAACTGACAGTATAGAAATAATGCAGCTTGACATCATTGTAACTGCAATGGCTCAATGTGATGTGATCCTGGAAGGTGTCGTTTGACAAGGTCTTTAGCCTTCTTTTCCAAAATGTGCAGGCTACAACTCCCAGGATTCTGTCTCATTGAGGCATGGCAGTTCTAGTGGTGCCAAACTGCAGTGTAGATGCACCCTTTGACATCTGTTGTTCATTGTCATTACCAACCGAAATGACATAGAATCATAGACTCCAAGAGTTGGAAGAGACTTTGTGGGCCATCCAGTCCAACCCCATTTCTGCCAAGAAGCAGGAAAATCACACTCAAAGCAACCCTGACAGATGGCCATCCAGCCTCTGCTTAAAAGCCTCCAAAGAGGAGCCTCCACCACACCCTTTGGCATCTGTTGATGATTGTGATGAGCAACTGAAATAGCATAGAATCAAGGGAATTATAATGGGGGCTACAAAGTGGAATCCACAACATGCGAGTGTGGAGAAGAGCAAACCACTGACCACCTGCTGCAATGCAACCTGAGCCCTGCCACATGCACAATGGAGGACCTTCTTGTAGCAACACCAGAGGCACTCCAAGTGGCCAGATACTGGTCAAAGGATATTTAATCAACTACCAAGCTTGCAAACTTTGTGTTTTGTCTGTTTGTCTGTTTGTTTTTGTTAAAAATGTAATACAAATGTCTGGTTGCTCCTGACATGATAAATGAATAAATAAATAAATAAGGGAATCATAGAGTTGGAATAGACCTCGTGGGCCATCCAGTCCAACCCCATTCAGCCAAGAAGCAGAAAAATCCCATTCAAAGCAACCCTGACAGATGGCTATCCAGTCTCTGCTTAAAAGCCTCCAAAGAAGTGCAAAACATTTTATTTATTTCCTTACTCTGTTTTTATCCTTCCGTTTCTCCCAATTTAGGGACTTTAGTGATTAGTTCATGGTAATGAAATAACACTAGGTAAAGGTAAAGGTTTTCCCCTGATGTTATGTCCAGTTGTGTTCAACTCTGGGGGTTGGTGCCCATCTCCATTTCTAAGCAGAAGAGTTGGCATTATCCATAGACACCTCTAAGGTCATGTGGCCGGCACTCTGTTTCCCCCCAGATTCAGGCAAACTCTTGACACCTTACTACACTCTGATATTACATGGTCACACATATCCCAGACTCCATTTGTGAAATGTTGTGAAATGTTGAAGGGTCTCTGTCCATGTGGAAAGCCAGCATAATGTAGTAGTTCAAGCCATGTTTCAACTCTAGAGACCAGGGTTCAAATCCCTGCTTGGCCATGAAAACCCACTTTGGGTAAGCGACACTCTCTCAGCTTCAGAGGGCACCAATGCAAAACCTCTTCTGAACATTGTCAAGGAAAGCCAGTGATAGTTGCACGATGGGTTGGATACGAGTTGAAGGCATGCAGCAACCACAATAAGGCATCCACGTGCCTGTCCACACCCAACTACAATGCTAGTCCAATCATTCATGATGTGCCTGAGCTTGTTTCAGCCACTCCACCTATATAGCCTTTGCTCTTGCATTCTTCAGGGAGGCTGATATTTTGAGAGTCAAGAAAGCCACGATCTGACACATGTCTATCCATGTCCCAATGGTTTTCTGCCTCCGCTTGTCTTTGTTGGTTCACATTAACATGTTCCTTGCAATTATCCTTTCCCTGCTGAAGGCGTTCCCTGATTGGAGCGTTTGCATATTCATCTGAGGAATACTTACTGCCTGGCACCGTTTCTTCAAGGTCAGGGATTCAGTGCCCATCATAGACAAGGATTATGAGAGAGAGAGAGATAGAGAGGCGGAGACGACAAATCCCTCAGGCCTCAGATCTTCCCTTACTGTTCACTGTTCTGACTTCTTCTGCCTATGTCCAAGTTGTGGTCAGGACTGTTTGGTCCTGCTCCATGGAATGGACTCTGCTTGCCTTCAAGGGAAAGTTTCTTCCACATCATGGGTTGTGGCTCTGCCCTGGTAAGGTCCAAAAAAGCATCCTTCCATGGTCAAGGCTTCCAGATATCTTTTAGGAGAAGGCAATATGCTACTGCAGAGCTTTTCTCATATGCAGAATAGAAAGCTTTCCCAGAAAACCCCTCCAAAAGTGCATCTGAAAGTGATAGCAAGTGACATAACAGTGGAGTGCTGGTTTAGCTCCATTCTGGCTCCCTTCCAACTGATGTGGATCTCCAAACAAGAGCATGAAGAAAGAGGAAAACAATACATAGAAAGAAAATGTCCATAAAGCTTGTGCTGTGTTATGGAAAGTCAATACAGCGCTTACCACAATGCCATTGAACACATAGAGAAGTAATTCAACCCTTACGTTCTACCGCTATCTTTTAATCTATGAGGTTCACTATGTTGATGTGTTTACAAATTGGTAAAAACCATTTCCATCCCCATCCTAAACCAGTTAGCGGTTTCCACTCATTCCTTATTATATTTTATATCCAGTGTTTATGCTATTGTATTATTTTGTTATTGCTTGCATTTGATTTCATGTTATTATCTGTTGTATGTATTTTACTTTGCTTATTATAATTTTTGGGCTTGGCCTCATGTTAGCCGCCCAGAGTCCCCTTGGGGAGATGGTGGTGGGCTAATAATAATAATAATAATAATAATAATAATAATAATAATAAATCTAGACTTTAAAGCAAGTAGTTCCCTTCTGGTCTTTGTGGTGCCAGAACTCACCCTCCACTCCACTTTTGATCTTGGAAGTGAGAGAGCTAAAGTAAATGTTTTCCTGTCTGCCTTAGGGAATTTGTTTTTTGTTTTAGTTTTTTTGGGGAGGGGACACCATGTTTTACAGACTCAACTGACTGATTTATTACTGTCTGATAAAGTTGTGTGTGTGTTTTCCTTCATTTCACACCTTCTTCTATTACTTTCGTTACCTTCGGGAGCACGTAATGGGAAGCCCCCTCCCCATATGAAAATCAGCTCAACGCTAAACCAAGTGGGAGCCGATCACGGTTCCTTTCCTGCTTTTCATGAGCATGTGGTGCTCCATGCCTCCTTGCCTTGGAAAAAGGCATGGAGCCTCTATGTGTGTGCAGGCCCAGAAAGCACTCTTGCCTGCCTGCAGCTGAGCATCTCCTCTAGAGTAGGAAACATAATTTGCCTCCTTGCCTTGGAGAGTGCCTGTGTGGTGTGTAGGCCCTGAAAGCACATGTCTGTCTGCAGCTGAGTACCTCCTCTAGAGTAAGAAATGAGTCACCTGAGGGCTGAGAAGGGCGGTATACAAATACAGTAAATAAATAGATAGATAGATGATAGATAGATAAATTTTGCCTCCTTGCTTTGGAGAGTGCACGTGTGGTGTGCAGGCCCTGAAAGCACATATGCCTGCCTGCACCTGAGCACCTCCTCTAGAGTAAGAAATAGAACTTGCCTCCTTACCTTGGAGAGTGTGTGTTTGGTATGTTTGGTGTGCAGGCCCAGAAAACGTTCATGCCTGACTGCAGCTGAGTGCCAGAAATACAGCTTAATGGTGTAACATTAGAAAATGTTAACCATTTCCGCTAACTTGGCAGCCACCTCTCCACAAAAGTCAACATTGAGACTAAATTCAACACCGCCTGAGCTCTGCAAGTGCAGCATTTTTCCGAATTTAGCAGAGAGTGTTTGAGGATTGGGACATCCGTAGGGATACCAAGGTGCTTGTTTATAAAGCTATTATCCTCCCAACCCTGCTATACGCCTGTGAGACGTGGACAGTCTACAGACGTCACATGCAACTCGTGGAACAATTCCATCAGCGCTGCCTCTGAAAAATCCTGCACATCTCTTGGGAAGACAAATGGACAAATGTCAGCATGCTGGAAGAAGCAAAGACCACCAGCATTGAAGCGATGGTCCTCCGCCATCAACTCCACTGGACCAGCCACTGGCTGCCCAACCACTGTCTCCCAAAGCAGTTGCTCTATTCCGAACTCAAGAATGGAAAGCAGAATGTTGGTGGGAAGGAAAAGAGATTTAAAGATGTGCTCAAATCCAACCTTAAAAACTTTGGCATGGACACTGAGAACTGGGAAGCCCTAGCCCTTAAGCGCTCCAGTTGGAGGTCAATTGTGACCATCAATGCTGTAGAGGCACGAGTGGAGGGTGATAGTGAGAAACATGCCAAGAGGAAGGCGCCTCAAGCCAAACCTGACAAGAACTACCTTCCACCTGGAAACCGATGTCCTCACTGCGGGAGAAGGTGCAGATCAAGAATAGGGCTCCACAGTCACCTGGGGACCCACTGCCAGAACACTGAACTTGGAGGACCGTTATCCTCGGGCTACGAGGGGTTGCTTAAGTAAGTAAGTAAGCTTCTCCTCTAGAGAAACAGACAAGAAACCTCCTTAAAGTGTTCACCTGCCTGAGTACCTCTCCTCTAGAGTAAAACACCTTCAATGCCTAAAATGATGGGAAGGGGACAAGGGAAGCCCTCCCCCATAATGGGCCAATATTTCGGCATCCCAGAGCAAAAACAGATATTTGCCCGATTTTGGGAGGCTCCCAAAAAATGGATAATGGCCGTCAGCAAAAGCCAGGACATGAAACAGGTCAAGGTTTACCCCGAAAGCACAACCCTACTGTCTGACTAACATGTAGCAATGTGAGAAACAATACTACAAGAAAGGAGATTCCATCTGAATATGAGGAAGAACTTCCTGACTGTGAGAGCCGTTCAGCAGTGGAACTCTCTGCCCTGGAGTGTGGTGGAGGCTCCTTCTTTGGAAGCTTTTAAGCAGAGGCTTGATGGCCATCTGTCAGGGGTGATTTGAATGCAATATTCCTGCTTCTTAGCAGGGGGTTGGACTGGATGGCCCATGAGGTCTCTTCCAACTCTTTTGATTCTATGATTCTATGATTCTATGTATCTCCGTATCTATGTATCAATGTATCTATCTATCTATCTATCTATCTATCTATCTATCTATCTATCAACAAAACTATCTATGTACCTACTCATATACAGTATACACACACAGAAACAGCTCACCACATTTATGGGTTTGACTTTTGTGGATTTGACTAAAACATTCCACCTCCAGTGGAAGTTGACAATAGAGGACCAAGAAATTCATAGAGATATGTTCTTTACATATTTACTTAGATTAAAAAATAGCACTTTTAATGTATAAGTTTTCATTTTCATGGGGATCCTGTAATAGCAAATCATGGAGATCTTACTGTGTCTGTCTCACTATCCACAGGTTTGGTTTGAAGGAGGTGGATGGATGGCAAGCCACATTAAGAAGGATGGATGACTCTCCAAACATCAAGGGTGCCGGCTATTCCCTTATGAACAGAATCTCCCAGTATTTCCCTTCCCTCCCTCCCAGCTTTATTCTCCATTGGGCTCTTTGTCTTAAGAAGCATTGAGAGGGGTGTGTGTATAACTCTATATTTTTTCAAAAATAATAGCTTAAATCGGGCAGAGGGAGGAGAGATTTTCAACCGAGGCACTTGAGCGCCACTCCCCTGCTGATTTCCTCACTTTAAAAAAAAAGATGGGAAAGAAAAAGGGAAAAAATAATTACTTCTCAGCCTCTAACCTTTCCAGCAAGTGACTTTGTAATAAATAATCCACATGTCCCTTCAGTGCAATCCATCAGCAGGAACGCCTAATTACTTTAGACTCACTTTGAAAACCCTTCCAGTGCTAGTTTCAAATAAATAAAAAATTAACGTTGAAACTCTCCGCCGCCGAAGAGCCAGGCAGAAAAGTTTCCTCCAATCTCGCGCTTTTTGGACTGGAGGGTTTGATTTCAAGATTGCTGGCAAGTGGATGTGGAAAGAGCAAGGAGAAGATCAGGAGGAGGAGGAGGAAGAACCAGGTGAATTTCTGAGGGCATCGCTTTCAATGTTTTTCTTTCTTTCTGGAATTACTGTGCAGGGTTCCCAGACTTGCAATGCTTGCAGGCTGAGAATCTGATATCAAGAAAATGGAGCATCACTGCAACGCTCATTGTGACCATTGCCCAACACTGACCAATTATTGAATTTTGACCAAGATGCATGTAATTCTGTATGGGCCATGTGCATATCCCCCAAGATGCAATGTCCTTGCATAGAATCATGGAATTTATTTATTTGTTTATGGTGTCAGAAGCAAATTCAGGGTACAGTTGTAATGTATTTAAAGACACAAACAAAGTTACAAACTTGGCATTACACTACATGTCCTTTGACCAGAAGCTGGCCATTTGTTATGTATTATTTTATTGTTACGTATTACTGTTGTTATTGTTTTTTATTGATGTACTGTGGGCTTGGCCTCATGTAAGCCACACCGAGTCCCTTGAGAGATGGTAGCAGGGTATAAATAAAGTATTATTATTATTATTATTATTATTATTATTATTTGGAGTGCCTCTGATGTTGCTATAAGAAGGTCCGCCATTGTGCATGTGGCAGGTCTCAGACTGCATTGTAGTAGTTGGTCTGTGGTTTGCTCTTCTGCACACTTGCATGTCGTGGACACCACTTTGTGGCCCCATTTCTTAAAGTTGGCTCTGCATCTCGTGATGCCAGAGTGCAGTCTGTTCAGCCGAGACTGCTGTGTGCTCAGAAGGGAGTATCTCATTCGGTATTACCCATGGATTGAGGTTCCAGGTTTTAACCTGCCACTTTTGGACTCTTGCTTGCTGAGGTGTTCCTACAGGTATCTCTGTAGATCTTAAGAAGCTATTTCTTGATTTAAGGTGTTGCTGTGCTAGCTGATATCCAAACAGAGGATGAGCCAGAGATATCACTGCCTTGGTCCTTTCATTATTGCCTGCTACTTCCCGGCGAATGTCAGGAGGTGCAATACCAGCTAAACAGTATAATTTCTCCTGAAGTGTGGGGTGTAGACTGAAAGTGATTTGTAATATTTGGTGGTCTGTTTCATGTAATCCCCTGAAAACAGGAGGAGGGAACCAAAAAGCTGGGCAAAATGGATCAAGAGAGCCAGATTTATAGGCTGCTGGAGAGGATGGAGTTCAGTCTACATTAAACCTGAGACAAGGGTTTGCCACGGGGTTTGTGGAGAAGATCCTGCAGCATCTTTTCTGGGGCGGGCATTGATAAGTCTCTGAGATCCCCTCGGAGCATGATGGGAGTTGAAGTTTCTCTCTCTCTCTCTCTGTTTCTCAGCCAATAAAAGGCCTGGTTGTGTCCATGCTATGACTGGCCGAGAATGGACACAACCAGCAACTACAATTCCCAGAACCCTCTCTTGTTTTGAAAAATGTTATGGTTAAAACTTAAAATAATTCTAATAAATCAATAAATTGGTGAATTGTTCTGAAACCTGGCAGGACTGATATAGGTTTCATGCAGATAGGACTTAAAATGACTGAGGATTGAGTCTTTAAAGTTTCCCATTGTAGCCAATGGGCTGAATCTTTGCCGAATGAAAATGGCAACACTCCTCCCAATTTGAGTAACCTCCTGGTAAACAGAATGAGGGGTTAGCCAAAAATGGACCCTGAAATGGCATGCCTTTTGGCCAAATTGCACTCCTCTACTGGACACAGCTCTATTCTGGTTTGGCTTGACCACTGCAGAATAGAGTGGGACTTTGATTTCCCTCGATCTAGACATTAGACTCCCATTGATGCAGAATGCTCCATGGCACCACATATATGCCACCCAACATTTCATAAATGCAATGTCAACACACATTCATGGAGAATGCTCAGTGACACCAAATGCATGCCCTCTTCACATTTCACAGATGGAAAATGAAGCCTGTATGTCATCTAAGTGTGGTCAGAATGGGCAAAAGTTATGAAAGATGAAGAGCACACGATGTAGGACAGGATTCAGCAGTTTGCTTTTGTCTAATCTAGTGGTTTCCAACTTGTGGACCATGGCTCACTGATGGGCTGGGAGACCTAAAATAAGGTATGTGGCTCTAGATTATTAAATATGGTTTTCTGTGAGCGAGCAGATGGTGACTACTCGATGGCATATGTTCTGCATCAGAAACCAGAGCTGATGTGGTCTATCCAATGTAATTTTCTGAATCAGCACCCCAAATAACCAAACGGAAGTTGACCAAAACCCGATTCATAACCCTTTTGTACTAATGTTGGAGATTGCTCAAGGTGGTCCCTGGTCAAGTGGTCTCTGGTCAAAGTGGTCCCTGGTCCAAAAAAAGGTTGAGAACCATTGGTTTTCCTGGACCATCTGTGAGTTCATTGAGTGTAAACTAAGTTTACATTTCCAACTCAGCTTGCAAGGAAGGAAATAAGTAGAAGATGAAGGGGGAGCCGTGAATGGCTCCAGCTGGTGCCTTTTACCTGGCTCACCTCTTCCCATTTCTCATCTGAGAGGCCTATTAACTCTTTCCAGAAACAGATGGTGGTAAGAAAGTAAGAAAGTTAGCCCATTCCAAATTTTAGTCCAAGCTTTACGGAAATCTTCCAAGAGTATGGAGTTATCTTGAAGCTGGAGGTGAGGACCTTGAACAGCTCCTTTGCAATTTAAATGAAAACATGGAATGGAGGTATCACCCTACTGACATAGAAGTTCCCGGCTGGCACAGTGTCCCATGTTTACAGAGCTGCAAGAAATGTGTAGCATGAGTTGTTCAGAAAGGGCAAACATGATACAAAGGAAAATTCCAGGATTTCCCAAACTTCCTTTAGCCAATTGTCCCTTCTTTCTCCTTTCCTCTTTCATCTCCTCCTTTCTGTTAAAGGAGCCATGCAGGCTAGGATGAGAAATCAAGCATCGAAGGAAATAGTCCAGGAACACCATGGCAGACTCTGTTTGTGCCTGCGTTGCGGAGTTTCTCTCTCAAGTCCCACTAACAATAAGGTTTGATTTCACTGTTCGTCGGGGGACAATAGGCGCTCTAAAAACCTCCACAGGAGAATTAATTAAATGAATTTTGCGCTGCCAATTGTTTGTTATTTTTCGCTGACCTCACCACGTGGATTAATATTTAATTAGCCTTTAGGAAGGAGTGGAAGGCACTTATTAACCTGCTATGTCAACCTGTCAGACCCGGAGGGGTGTCTCTGGACAGAAGGTGCAGCAATGGAAAAAAGTGCGGAGCCATTTCCACAAGCGCCTGGACTCTCTGGTTCCAGCGGCAAACAACGTCCAATATGACATTGGACCTTCTCGATATTCCTCACTATTCCCTGGCTAGTATTCTTTTTTAAGAATTGAAAAGTAACCTTGGAGGCTGCGCTTAAACAAAACACATCAACTGTGGATAGGGAATGCTTCACTCCTTCCTAACTATCCATTCTGTCAACATTGCATGCTTCCTGACTTTCCAAATAAATCCTTACCTGCAAGGAAAACAATAATATTGCTACTTAGATATGAATATATATGTGTAGTTAATAATGTCTCTTGGCTTAGCCTCCCCACCCTCACCTCCCAAAACCCACCTTGACAGCCAGCAATTGAAGTCTGTTTAACTGGGGTGCAAAAAAGATGGCATTTCCATCTTGACATAAATACACATCAGTTGTCAATGATGGATGACATAAAGGACCAGCAGCATGGTGGCCTACTCTATGGAAAAGGGCACTAGCCAGTTCAAAGCATTTACAGACAGAGCTTTGGATTATAACTCTGGAGTCCAGGATTCAATTCCCTGATTGGCCTTGGAAAGTACATTAATACTCTCAATCATAAAAAGTACATTAATAGCTACAATTAATACCCGCCATATCGACCATTAATAACCATTATGGAAAGTATATTAATGCCCACCATTAATGCTCATCATCTTGAATATTACATTAATATCCACCATCATGGAAAGTAGACTAATGTACACCATTAATACTCACCACCATGGATATTACATTAATACCCACCATTAATACTAACCATCATGCATATTACACTAATGCCTACCATACCCACCATTATGACCCACCATCATGGAAAGTAGACTAATGTACACCATTAATATTCAACTTCATGGATATTACATTAATACCCACAATTAATACCTACTATTAATACTAACCATCATGCATATTACATTAATACCTACCATACCCACCATCATGGAAAGTACATTAATACTCACCATTAATACTCACCATCATGGATATTACATTAAAACCTACCATTAATACCCACCATCATACATATTACACTAATACCTACCATACCCACCATTATGACCCACCATCATGGAAAGTAGACTAATGCCCACCATTAATACTCACCTCCATGAATATTACATTAATACCCACCATTAATACTAACCATCATGCACATTACACTGATACCTACCATATCCATCATTATGACACATCATCACGGAAAGTACATTAATACCCTCCATTAATACTCATCATCATGGATATTACATTGATACCCACCATTAATACCCATCATTAATACTAACCATAATGCACATTACACCAATACCTACTATACCCACCATTATGACCCACCATCATGGAAAGTATACTAATACCCACCATTAATACCCACCATTAATATGAACCATCATGCATATTACATTAATACCTACCATACCCACCATTATGACTCACCATCATGGAAAGTATACTAATGCCCCCCAATAATATTCACCACCATGGATATTACATTAATACCCACTATTAATACACACTATTAATACTAACCATCATGCATATTACACTAATACCTACCATACCCACCATTATGACCCACCATCATGGAAAGTAGACTAATGCCCTCCATTAATACTCACCACCATGGATATTACATTAACACGCACCATTAATACCCACCATTAATACTAACCATCATGCATATTAAACTAATACCTACCATACCCACCATACCATTAATACTAACCATCATGTCTATTACACTAATACTTACCATACCCACCGTTATGTCCCACCATAATGAAAAGTATACTAATGCCCACCATTAATACTCACCACCATGGATATTAAATTAATACCCACCATTAATCCTCACCATCATACATATTACACTAATACCTACCATACTCGTCATTATTACTCATATTAATACCCACCATTAATGCCTGGCATTACATTAAATTGCTTTTAGTCTTGAGGAGAGACAGGTAATACATTAGTTCATCCTCATCCTCATCAGTTCTCTGTAACTTCATACTATGGATGAGCAACACTAAGAGTATTTCAAAACAGGTTCTACATCACTGCATCCAAAGTACAGCCGGAAAGGTAAGTTTTGCATCAGCTTGAACTTGAAGTGATGCAAACTTTCCTGCGCGGTGCCATGTTTCCAGGTCCCGCTCCTTTTGTTATTGTGTGTTTAAATTTTCCTCTCATTTAGCCGCAGCGACTCTTTTATGCGGCTCACCTGGGGCTCCCGGCGTCCCTCCTAGGAGGCAATCATGTCTCTGCATCAATTAGGGAGAAGTTGATGCCAGGTTTAATGTGGCTTTTAATGACGGGAGCGGTAAACACTTCATTAAGGGAAGGCGCGCTTTCGCACGGTATCCCAGAGAAAACATTCATGGGGGAGAATGGGGAGGAAGGGAGGAAGGAAGGAGTTTTAAAGGGGTGAAAGGAGCATTCAAAAGTGTCCCAGGCAGCATGAGGCATTCAATCGCATGAAAATAAAAACACGATCACATCTTTAGGCAATGACGTTTTATGGCACTAGAACACTGTTCTCCATTGTGGGTTTTCAGATGTCACAGCCTGCCTTGAGTCTGAGCTTGGGCCTGCTTCTCCAGTTTAGAGGAGGAATCTCAGGGCAAGAGCACTGCCTTGACAAATGTATATACAATGAGCCCTTGGTTATAGGATACCCAAATCTGTGGATGCTCAAGTCCCCTGATATATAACTGGATGGGCTTCATTTATGAAAATGGCAAAATTATGGTCTGCTTTTTGAATTTTAAAAAATATTGTGGGCATTGGATTATGACTCTGGATCTGGGTTTGGGTCTTCATTTGGCCATGGAAACCCACTGGATAGTCTCAGTTTTTTTTTGTCGGGTCAGGAGCGACTTGAGAAACTGCAAGTTGCTTCTGGTGTGAGAGAATTGGCCGTCTGCAAGGACATTGCCCAGGGGACGCCTGGATGATTTGATGTTTTTATCATCTTTGTGGGAGGCTTTTCTCATGTCCCCGCATGAGGAGCTGGAGCTGATAGAGCAGTGGTTCTCAATCTGTGGGTCTCCAGATATTTTGGCCTTCAACTCCCAGAAATCCTAACAGCTGGTAAACTGGCTGGGATTTCTGGGAGTTGTTGGCCAAAACACCTGGGGACCCACAGGTTGAGAACCACTGTGATAGAGGGAGCTCATCCGCTTCTCCCCAGATTCGAACCTACGACTTGTCGGTCTTCAGTCCTGCCGGCACAGGGGTTTAACCCACTGTGCCACCGGGGGCTCCATATAGTCTCAGGTGAGTCACACTCTCTCAGCCCCAGAAAACCCCAAGTTAGGTTTACCTAAGGATTGACAGATTGACAGCACACAACAATAACAACAACAAAAACAAGAAGATCCTTTTTGATGCAGGATTGCAGTCCATCCATGGATAAGGAGGCTGGACTAAGATCATAGAGTTGTAGAATCATAGACTTGGAAGAGATCTTGTGTGCCATCCAGTCCAACCCCATTCTGTGAAGAAGCAGGAAAATTGCATTCAAAGCACCCTGACAGATAACCATCCAGCCTCTGTTTAAAAACCTCCAAAGAAGGAGCCTTCACTACACTCTGGGGCAGAGAGTTCCACTGCTGAACAGCTCTCCTTACAGTTAGGAAGTTCTTCCTAATGTTCAGGTGAAATCTCCTTTCCTGTAGTTTGAAACCATTGTTTCACAACCTGATCTCCAGGGCAGCAGAAAAAAGGTCCTCCTGATGACTTCTCCTCACCTATTGATCCATGGTCCTCATTATGTCCCCACTCAGCCTTCTCTTTTGCAAGCTACATGTCCAGCTCTTTAAGCCACTCCTCATAGGGCTTGTTTTTCAGATCCTGCATCAAAAAAGTTGTTGTTGTTGTTGTTGTCATTGTTGTTGTTGTTGGTTTTGTGTGCCTTCAAGTCGTTTTTGACACACGGCAACCCTAAGATGAACCTATCATGGGCTTCTTTGGGGCTGAGAGAGTGTGACTATCTAGTGGGTTTCTGAGACCTATCTAGTGGGTTTCTGTGACCAAGTGGAGACCCAAACCCTGGTCTCCAGAGTCATAACCCAATGCTTAAACCATATTGCCTGATACCTTCCAACATTTCATGGTTGTCAACGTATAGTTGAGCCACATTAGTGGGTGATATACTGGGAAAGGTTATTCATGAAGAGGGGCAAATCAGCCAGGGCAGACTGCAGAACTTTGCTTTTGCCTGAGTCCACTGGGAAGGACAAAATTTGACCTTTGCTTTGGCTGACTTAATTAGGTGCAAAATAATTTTGCTGCACAAACCAAAGCAAGCTGAGGATACAGAAGAAAAACAAGAGGAAGAGAGAGAAACTGGGATATTTGAAAAGCAGCTGAAAGCATGGGATAACAGAGGAGTAACTGCAATCATCTCATTCAGATTGGGGCAGTTGGAGGGTAAACCAGTTTCCATCTGAAATGCTGAAATTGGCACAGTCAGAATGGTTGGTCTTTTACATAAATAAGGTGGAAGCCACAGACGTTTCCATGCACGTAAAGTGACATCTTCCATTACATCGCAGGGGTTGGATGGCATGATCACCAACGTTTTGAGACAGGCCCTGTCGTTGTTTTTTTTTTCTTTAAAAAAGAAAAGAGAGAAATTAAAATCCTCCCGAGCTTTATTAAAAAGGGATGTTGGTAGATAATTAAATTGCAGTTTAATTAAATCTGCCTGCTCCATCCAAGCCGGCTTGCTCTTCTTGTCCTTCTACAAAGCACGGTGATCCAAAGATGGCAACCGACTTTGCTGACTTCAGGATAGACACCCCTCCATCACAGCACCATTGATTTAACCACCAAAATAATAAGTTTTTGGGGCATGTACTAATAGAGCTAAATTACCAATGGGAGCAGTAGTTTGGTGAGACTTTGGTACTTTTCGGCAGAGAAGGCTCAAGACCTTGCAAAACTGCAATCATCAGGATCCTAGAGCATTTGGCCATGGCAGTTAAAGTGGTTTCAAACTGCATCGTTTTTACAGTGCAGATGCAACCATGATATAGGGACCAAGTTTTGGGGGGGGGGGGTGTTTTGCTGCTTCTTTTCCAATTTTTTTCCAGTGTTTCTGAGTTCAACAATACAGACCTCCATATTTGCTAGTTTAACTTTTGCAGAATTTGGTTTGATTAATACAGTGGTTCCCAACCTTTTTTTGACCAGGGACCACATTGACCAGGGACCCCTTTGACAAGGGACCACATTAACCAGGGACCACATTGACCAGGGACCCCTTTGACCAGAGACCACTTGACCAGGGACCACATTGACCAGGGACCACATTGACCAGAGACCACTTTGATCAGGGACCACTTTGACCAGGGACCACTTTGACAAGGGACCACTTGACCAGGGACCACTTTGATCAGGGAGCACTTTGACAAGGGACTACATTGACCAGGGACCATTTTGATCAGGGACCACTTTGACAAGGGACCACTTTGACCAGGGACCACATTGACCAGGGACCACTTTGACCAGGGACCACATTGATCAGGGACCACTTTGACCAGAGACCACTTTGATCAGGGACCACTTTGACCAGGGACGACTTTGACAAGGGACCACATTGACCAGGAACCACTTTGACCAGGGACCACTTTGACCAGAGACCACTTTGACCAGGGACCACATTGACCAGGGACTACTATGACCAGGGACCACTTGACCAGGAACCACTTTGATCAGGGACCACTTTGACCAGGGACTACTTGGACAAGGGACCACATTGACCAGGGACTACTATGACCAGGGACCACTTGACCAGGGACTACTTTGACCAGCGACCACTTTGACAAGGGACTACATTGACCAGGGACCACTTTGACCAGGGACCACACTGAGCAGGGACCACATTGAGCAGGGACCACATTGACTAGGGACCACTTGACCAGGGACAACCTGACTAGGGACCACTTTGATCAGGGTTCACCTGACCAGGGACCACTTTTGCTAGGGACCACTCTTCAACATTAGTACCAAAAGAGTTACAAAGCAGTTTTTGTTCAGCTTTAGATTTGGCTGGTCATTTGGGGTCCTGATTCAGAAAATTGCATCGGATAGACCACATCAGCTCTAGTTTCTGATACAGAACATATGCCATCCAGTAGTCACCATTTGCTCACTCATAGAAAACCATATTTAATAATCCAGAGCCACTGACCTTGTTTTAGGTCTTGTGGTCCACCAGTGGGCTGTGGCCCACAGGTTGGAAACCACAGTTCTACATGGATAAATCAATACAAAATGTTCCAATCCTAGAAGATTCCATACAAGGAGAAATTCATCGATAGCTTGGAATTAGAAAAAGAAAGAGGGCAAAACAGTAGAGTGAAAAAAGAAGGCCTTGGATGACTTGCTCCAGCATCCCAAATAACGTCTTCTACTTCAAGTCTCACCAGAGATGATACATCAGAAAGGTTCATCTCTGTCAGTTCCAGCTCCTCATGTGGGGACATGAGAGAAACCTCCCATCAAAACATCCAGGTGTCTCCTGGGCAACGTCCTTGCAGATGGCCAATTCTCTCACACCAGAAGTGACTTGCAGTTTCTCAAGTCACTAATGACATGACAAAAAAAAATGTCCTAGAAGGAGAACCAAGGATGAAAAATACGGATAGCATTGGGAAGCCCCCATACTGCTTTGACTGCTACAAATTCCTTCCTCAGGTCTGTTTTTCCTGGAGAGGGCCTGGCCAAGGTTATTTTTTCCGTACGGACACCTTGGGCATCTTTGTATGATGCAAGTGAGCCAGAAACACAGGAACCCAGAGGAGCCCGGTGAAAGAGGGAAACTCCTCAATCTGTCACCAGAAACCAGCTGGAAAGAGACCTGGTGGCTTTGAGAAGATGATGATGTTGATGACGCGGGATGGAAAAGAACGAGAAATTGATGCAGGCCACTATTTTCAAGTGGACTTTCTTTGAGCAGTGGAGGAATTGGCTTATTGCTGCTATTTGCTTCTTCTCCTTTTCCTAGGAGAGAAGGGATCTCGGTAACCATCTAGAGACCAACTAACCCGCTTGCTCTGCACAAATCTAAGGGAAAAGCAGGTAAAGCCCATCAAAATGTCAAAACTAGATAGTTCTTTATGCTTTCTTTTTCATCTGAAGGATATATCCAAACTGTAGAGTTCTATGCCATAGGTCCATCCTATGGGATTTGTAGTTTCACAAGGTTTTGGACCTTCACAGGCAAAGAGTGCTGATGCCTCACCAAACTACAGCTCCCATAATTCCATGGCATTGAGCCATGCCATTTAAAGTTGCATCAAATGACATTGATTCTACAGAGTGGATGCATCCTTAGAGAAGGAAACAGAAATACCTCATCTGGCACCCCTCCGCAATATGGGTTTTGAGCTCATTTGAGGATTGTCTCTCTTTATTTAGGTTTCTATTTTTAACAACGACCAAAGCCAAACAAGTCTGTGTTGATCTGAAAAGGCAAACCAGTTTGCCTGCCTTAGTTTTCATGCAACCCAAACCTCTGTGTGTCAAATATAGGGAAGCAGTAGTGTGTTTGCAGAGCAAATATCTCTCCTCTTTCTCCAGAAGAGTTTAGCTGTGTGGCTGGGATGGTAAGCAAAAAAATTATACTGGATTCAGGACTAAAGAGAACACCCATTGGCTTCCACCACTGAAGAATAAGTGTACCTTTTCTTTTTTAAAAACAAGAAGGAAAGAAAAATCCATAAATATCAATCATTGTGATGTCTTAGCACCCAGGAAGGGAATTCATTACACGATTGGTTCATTTTTCTTTCCCCTTCCTCCACCTTAGCCAAATATATAATGGGAAATCATTTGTGGGGTTTTCTCTTCCCCGCCGCTTGAAGCCACGTCGCCAGAGCTACGAAAGCTGTTCCATCATCCCGTGCTTATAAAACCGAAGATTGATCCCCGGTTTTAAGGGAACGAGACGGGAAGGAAAGGTAACTCAAATAACGACAGATTGGGTGGTTTAAGCTCCCGTGGACTGTAAGACTCCCGAAACACATTGGAACGAGAAGAATAATTTCGCAAGCGTGTCTCCAGTCATCTTTCTCTGTCTCCTTCATTCATGCCTTGCTATAGGGCCGATTGCTTGGCTTAAAGCGGGTTCTGCTCCTCTATCTGTCAAGCAAAGGAAGATTCATTGGCCAGTGTTGGAGAACAAGCTCAATGAAGACTCCAGATCTTACCAAACATCTCCAAGTAGAGCTGAGAAAGACTCAGGTCCAGAACTTTGACTGGTCCACAAGTGGGACATCATGTCACCTTTTAGATATCTTTGGACTACAGCTCCCAGCTTGCAGCACATGCTCAATGAAGAAGGTCCCAGGTTTGACCAATCATCTCCACGTAGATCTGGGAAAGACTCAGGTCTGAAATTCCATCTGGCCCAGAAGTGGAACATCATATAGCCTTTTAGATTTCTCTGGATTACACTTCCCACACACTAAATGAAGAAGGTCCTAACTTTGATGAATTGTCTCCAGGTAGAGCTGTAAAAGATTGAGGTCCAAACCTCCAGAAGTGGGACGTCCTGTAGCCCTTCAGATATTGCTGGATCACAGCTCTCAGATTTCCTTGCCATTGATGAGGAAGGCAAGTGATGTGAGAGCTTGTAGTCCAAGACCTTCTCAAAGGGTTAATGACTATCATGGTTGGTGTAGACCAAAGCTAGGGAAACCTTTCTTAGGCAATGGAACAAAATATTTTCAGGTCTCGGCGGTGGTCAGGGGAGCTTTTGCACAATTAAAACTTGTGCGCCAGCTGCGTCCGTACCTTGGGAAGTCTGACTTGGCTACGGTGGTCCATGCTCTGGTTACATCCCATTTAGACTACTGCAATGCTCTCTACGTGGGGTTGCCTCTGAAGACTGCCCGGAAGCTTCAATTAATCCAACGAGTGGGAGCCAGATTGCTAACAGGAGCAGGGTACAGAGAGCATATGACTCCTCTGTTACGCCAGCTTCACTGGCTGCCAATTAACTTCCGAGCACAATTCAAAGTGCTGGTTTTGACCTATAAAGCCCTAAACGACTCTGGCCCAGTTTACCTGTCCGAACGGATTCTCCCCTATGAACCATCAAAGTTACTAAGATCTTCCGGAGGGGCCCTGCTCTCGGTCCCACCACCTTCACAATCGTGTCTGGTGGGAACGAGGGACAGGGCCTTCTCGGTGGTGGCCCCTCGGCTTTGGAATTCCCTCCCACCAGAGATTAGATCTGCCCCTTCCCTCTTGACCTTTAGAAAGCTAATAAAAACATGGCTTTGGAATATGGCATTCGATGATCGAGTTAATAATCCTTTTCCACATGGAAGGATGGCGATGAAGTGTGACTGTATTTGACGACTTGGCTTGTGTAATGTGATGATGTTTTTATTGTAGTTTATATTTTAATGTATAATGATGATGCACTGTGCTGTTTTTATATTACTGTATATGAACACATGTTGTGAACCGGCCTGAGTCCCTCCTTGGAGGTGAGAAGACCGGTATATAAAACTTCTAAATAAATAATAATAAATAAATTGTGTAACTTAAATGGGGTCCATCCTGTTAATAAAAGAAGGACAAGATAAATGAAGAAGGTCACAGGTTTGACCAAATTTCTCCAGATAGAACTAGGAATGATTTAGGCCCGAAATTCCAGTTGGTCCAGAAGTGGGACATCATGTAGCTCCTTAGATATAGCTGGACTTTAGCTCCCATCTTGCCTTGTCCTTGGTGAAGAATGATAAAGATATGTGGTGGGCTTGTAGTCCAAGAACATCTCAAGGGGTGCATGACTCTCATAGCTGGTGTAGATCAATGCAGGGGAAACCTCCTTGAGTCCATAGGAAAAAAAATATTTCACGATCTGTAAGCTTCTCTATCTGTCAAGCAAGAATGTTCCAGCAAAAAAAGAGAGAGTTGTTGCTCATTGCTTGAGAACAAGCTTAATGAAGAAGGCCCACGTTTGACCCAGCATCTTCAAGTAGAACTTGGAGATTCTCAGTCCAAAAACTCTGGCTAGTCAGCAGTAGGATATCATGTAGAACTTTAGATATTTCTGAACTACAATTCCCAGTTTCCTTTGCCATTGGTGAGGAAGGTCAGGGCTGTGGTGACTTGTAATTCAAGACTATCTCAAGAGGTGCATGATTCCTATAGTTGGTGGAGATCCTCTTTCAACTAATGAAACAAATTCTTTCAGGAATGCTTGAATTGTGTAGTCCTGCATTGCAGGAGGTTGAACTAAATTAACAAAAATGTGAGCTTTTATGTAAAAAAAATCTGTTCACAACACCAAAAATTCTTTTCTCTCTGCAAAAATACTTTGCACGAATTTTGTACACAAAATATCCAAAATCTCAAAGTCTTCAAAAGTTGTGCAGATTTCAAACACTTTCTCAGAAAATGGCTTAGATTATTCATTTCTGTCTTTGAGAACAAAATTAGCAAAGGGATTACATTCCTATCCATGAGAACCAGTTGACACAGAGCAAAAGTAGGCCAGAAGACTGTGTCATTCACATCTTGCTTCTTAGAGGTAGAAGAGCGTTGAACCAAAATGTTTCAGTTTCTTTCTTTTATTTGACCATGTTGGACACCTATCATCTGATCTGATTTTGGAGCCGAGATAGGCTTGGCCATGGTGAATAGCTGATTGGTGGGCCACCAGGGAATAACAAAGTTCTCCAAGTAAGAATGGGAAAGAAACCTTGTTGAGGACTTGAAGATTATGGGGTAGATTAGGCCTGGACAACCTGTGGCCCTCCAGATGTTTGTGCCTCTAACACTAAGAAGCCCTAGCCAGCTTATCCAATGGTCAGGAACTCTGGAAGCTGAAGTGCAAAACACCTGGAGAAACCACAGGTTGTCCAGGCTTGGGCTAGATGAATCAAGAGTTAGTTTGGCATTAATCAGCTCTCTTAATGGCTATAGTTTGTTCTCAAGAAAGACCCATGACAGGGTGTCTAGGATTGCCATAACTGAAGCCACTTGTTGAATGATGCATCAACTAGTGGGCAAAGTAATATTGGGCAAAATACTCATTTAGAGCCTGCTTTTCCCAGAATCATCTATCTAGCATGGTCCCCCGTAGTGGAGTGAACCTTTCTCTGCCAGAGAAATTAGCCATAGCAGAGCACCTGATGAACCAACCTGGACACAGCATATTATTTGAGAACACAGAAGTGCTGGAGCATTCTCACAACCAGCATGTCAGACTACACAGAGAAGCCATTGACATCCACAAGGAGGTGGACAATTTCAACAGAAAGGAGGAAACCATGAAGATGAACAAAATCTGGCTACCAGTATTAAAAAAACTCTAAAATTACAACAGCAAAACAACAGAGGGGAAACAAACAGGCACATAAAATCACTCTCAACAAGAGATTCCCCCCAGGTGCTTCCAGGCCATTGAATGCAAATCAAGGTGATCAGCTGAAACATTACCTTGGTCATTCCACAGATATATAAACCCATTTTTCCTAGTTCCAACAGACCTCACTACCTCTGAGGATGCTTGCCATAGATGCAGGCGAAACGTCAGGAGAAAAATTGCCTCCAAAACATGGCCATATAGCCCGGAAAAATCTACAACAACCCACTTTCTGCCTTACTTTCCTTATTGGATATCTAATACTCTTCTATCCCATTAGTATCACATCCAGCCTCCCAAAAGAATTCCAAAACTTGGTAATTTTGGTTTGAAAGAGGAGGGAAAGAAAGAGCAATTAGGTAAAAGTAGGGAAAGGAGGAGAAAGGAAACCGACACCTCTTGCCAGCCCTGAAATGAATTTCCATGGCCCTTAATGGGCCAATGCCTCGTAAATAGCCCAACCTGGGTCTGGAGAGGTGACAAGCGACTTTGATCTGGACACGCCGCCCTGCCACCAACAGGAAAGGGAAGAGGAGGTTTTTCATGGGTAGCTTACTCTCTCCGACCTCCAAGTTTTCCACTTGGCTGAAAGTGTGACAGCCCCTAATAATCAATCAGGAAGTTCTCTCCATCTGAGTCCCCTTCCCCACATTTACACGCTTAGCCATCCACTTGGCTGGACACAATCTCCATCCCTAACTGCCCTTAATGGGCCCTGTTTCCGCCTTTCACACAGACCCCGGAAAAGGGTTCCCATCCTGTGGTTCCCTTGGGTGGGTCCTCCTTGTTGTCTGGAGGCATCTTGGGAGACATCATGGAAAGAGAAAAGAGAGTCAAAAGGTTGGAAGGAAGGGAGATGAAGGAATGGAGGAGTCAAGTGATGAGAAGAAGGAATAAGATTAAATTCCCGGGAAAGAGCCAACCTTGAGAAACCTTACTGAATTGGGAAAATAAAATGAGTGTGCCAACTTTAGTGTCAAGTTGTTAGAGCCGTGTTGGCACAATGGATTAAACTGCTGACCTGAAGGTTGGGTTGCTGACCTGAAAGTTGCTGCTTCAAATCTGCGAGACAGGGTGAGCTCCCGCCCACCAGCTATAGCTTTCGGGGACATGAGAGAAGCCTCCCAGCAGGATGGTAACACATCTAGGTGACCTCTGGGTAACGTCTCTGTAGACAGCCAATTATCTCACACCAGAAGCAACTTGCAGAATGTTCTCAAGTTGCTTCTGACACAACTAAAAAAGTGCCAAATTGTCTTTCCGTCTACTGCATTGTCGAAGGCTTTCATGGCTGGAATCACTTCCTTCCTTCCTTCCTTCCTTCCTTCCTTCCTTCCTTCTCTCTCCTTCACTCTCACTCCTTCTCTCTCTCTGCTGATTCTCCCTTCTTCTCCTTTTCTCTCCCACTCCTTCTCTCTGACTCTCTGGCCCTCTCTCCTTCTTTCTTACTCCTCTCTCTCTTTCACTCCATCTCTCCTTGATCTTTTCCCTTTCTTTCTCCTTCACCTTCTCTCTCTCCCCCCCTCTCCTTTTCTCTCTTTATCCTTTTTCCCTCTCTCTGTCTCTTTCACCCTCTCTCACGCTCCTTCTTTCTCTCTCCCCCCTTTTCTCCTTTTATTTCCTTCATTCCCTTGGCTCTTGGCTTGAATTAGCCCTTCCCTAATAGAGAGCAGAGACAACCTTGTCGAGTCCTGTTGGGTCGAATCCATTCAATCGACACTATCAATTTGTGTAATTCCCGCATTAAAGTTTCCGTTACCCAACTGCATTTGAAAGGAGCCGCCGACCCCCATTAGCAGCCTAATTGGGGTTCAAGCGCTGAGCGATTTAGAGACCAGGCCCGTCTTTGCCACACAGAGGACCTGCCATGCTGACAGCAAAGAAATCAATACTCCTTGAGGTCCCCAAGCTTTGAAAGCAAAGAGGATGGCAGCGCTGGCAGGCCTGGCAGAGGGACTTGCTCTTCTTTTCTTTTTCTCTGGCCCGCTGCGGCATCTGCTCAGCTCACAGATCCGATCCTTCCTTTCCTTTTGCTCCAGTTTCATCCTGTGCCTTTAGTTACAATGAAAATGCTTTGGGAATTCAAGTTTTCTGAATGCAAAAGTTCCTTTGAGGAAGAGTGTCCCAAAAAATTAATAGCAGGGCTATAGAAATAGAAGGTACACGTAAAACAGGAATGGTTAGGCTGTAATTCTCCCTCATCTTCATCTCCAAAAAGTATATATTTATTTATTTACTAACTGTACCGGCCACACGTTGCTGTGGTCAGTGTTCTCTCCCTCTTTCTCTCCTTCTTTCTTTCTCTCATTCATTCCTTCCCTTTTTATCTTTCCTTCTTTCCTTCCTTCCATCTCTATCTCTTTCCTTACTCCCCTCTTTCCTTTCCTTTCCTTTCCTTTCCTTTCCTTTCCTTTCCTTTCCTTTCCTTTCCTTTCCTTTCCTTTCCTTTCCTTTCCTTTCCTCTTTCTCTCCTTTATTCCTTCTCTACCTCTTTCTTTCCTTCCTTCTTTCCTTTGCACTTTGCTTCTGGAGCCCCCGGTGGCGCAGTGGGTTCAACCCCTGTGCCGGCAGGACTGAAGACCAACAGGTCGCAGGTTCAAATCCGGGAAGAGGTGGATGAGCTCCCTCTATCAGCTCCAGCTCCTCATGCAGGCACACGAGAGAAGCCTCCCACAAGGATGATAAAACATCAAATCATCCGGGCGTCCCCTGGGCAATGTCCTTGCAGACGGCCAATTCTCTCACACCAGAAGCAACTTGCAGTTTCTCAAGTCACTCCTGACATGACAAAACAAACTTTGCTTCTATCCCTCCTTCTCTCTTTCCTTCTTCCCTCCCTGGACGATATCCACGTAAGGGAGGGAGGTAAGACGGGCCCATGTGAGGCCCTGGTGTGGTGGAGGAAGATAGGCCCAAAGGGAAGGAAGGGGTAGGAGAGAGAGATGGGAGACCCCAAATTGCGGGCCTGGGGAAGCCAAGGGTCTGCCTGCCCAGTCACTCATTGGGTTGTTAGGTGTATTCTGTCCAAATTTGGTGTCAATTGGTCCAGTAATTTTTGAGTTATGTTAATCCCACAAATGAACATTACATTTTTATTTATATAGACTAGCTGTCCCCTGTCATGCGTTGCTGTGGCCCACATGGGGGTTCTGTGTGGGAGGTTTGGCCCAATTCTGTCGTTGGTGGGGTTCAGAATGCTCTGTGAGTGTAGGTGAACTATAAATCCCAGCAACTACAACTCCCAAATGTCAAGATTCTATTTTCCCCAAACTCCACCAGTGTTCACATTTGAGCATATTGAGTATTCATGTAGAGTTTGGTCCAGATCTCTGGATGTAGGTAAACTACAACTCCAAAACCAAAGGATACTGCCCACCAAACCCTTCCAGTATTTTCTGTTCATGGGAGAACTGTGTGCCAACAATCCCATCATTGGTGGGGTTCAGAATGCTCTTTGATTTTAGGTGAACTATAAATCCCAGCAGCTACAACTCCCAAATGACAAAATCATTTTTTTGAGTGAAGGACATACATTGGGTTGTTAGGTGTCTTGTGTCCAAATTTGGCGTCAATTCGTCCATAGGTTTTTGAGTTCTGTGAATCCCACAAACGAACATTACATTTTTGTTTATATAGATTTACAATATTTCTACCCTGCCTTTCTCGAACCTGAAGGTGGCTCAAGGCGACTTTATAACTTAGGTAGGTATTCTATGCTGTTAAAACAACGTAAAAATTACAATAAACATTTAAAAGAGAATTTCATACATTAAAACCTTTAAAAACATATAAAACTACTACCTTCACTATTAGTCTGGGTGTCCAAAAAAATTGTCTAAGCTGTTCCAGTATTCGATTTCACATAGTTCTGTGTTTATCTATTGCACTAGGTTCCCAAAGGCTTGTTCAAAAAGCCATGTCTTCACTTTACTGTGGAAGGTTAGAAGGGAAGGGGCTGATCTAATATCATAGAATCATAGAATCAAAGAGTTGGAAGAGACCTCATGGGCCATCCAGTCCATCCCCCTCCCAAGAAGCAGGAATATTGCATTCAAATCACCCCTGGCAGATGGCCATCCAGCCCCTGCTTAAAAGCTTCCAAAGAAGGAGCCTCCACCACACTCCGAGGCAGAGAGTTCCACTGCTGAACGGCTCTTACAGTCAGGAAGTTCTTCCTCATGTTCAGATGGAATCTCCTCTCTTGTAGTTTGACGCCATTGTTCGTGTCCTAGTCTCCAAGGAAGCAGAGAACAAGCTTGCTCCCTCCTCCCTGTGGCTTCCTCTCACATATTTATACATGGCTATCATGTCTCCTCTCAGCCTTCTCTTCTTCAGGCTAAACATGCCCAGCTCCTTAAGCCGCTCCCTAGGGAGGGAGTTCCACAGCTGAGGGGCCACCACTGAGAAGGCCCTGTCTCTTGTCTCCGCCAGTTGTGCCTGTGAAGAAGGTGGGACTGAGAGCAGGGCCTCCCCAGATGATCTTAAACTCCTAGATGGTTCATAGGGAGAGATACGTTTGGACAGGTAAGCTGGGCCAGAACCATTTAGGGTTTTCTAGGCTAAAGCCAGCACTTTGAATTGTGCTTGGTAGCAAACTGGCAGCCAGTGGAGCTGGTGCAACAGGGGAGTTGTATGCTCCCTGAGAGCTGCTCCAGTTAGCAACCTGGCTGCTGTCCATTGGACCAATTGATGCTTCCAGACAGTCTTCAAAGGCAACCCCAAACAGTCTTCAAAGGCAACCCCATGTAGACTGTGTTGCAGTAGTCTGTAACCAGAGCGTGGACTACTGTGGCCATGTCAGACTTCCCAAGGTATGGGCGCAGCTGGCACATAAGTTTTAATTGTGCAAATGCTCCCCTGGCCACCACCGAGACCTGGGGTTCCAGGCTCATTGAAGAACCCAGGATCACACACAAGCTGTGAACCTGTGTCTTCAGGGGACGTGTAACCCCATCCAACACAGGCTGTAACTCTATGCTCTGTCTGGCTTTGTGACTGACCAGGAAGACCTCTGTCTTCTCTGGTTTCAATTTCAATTTGAAAAGTATGCCATGGAAGTTTAGTAGGCACTGATTGGCTTAATGGTATGGAATCATGGAAGATGTAGTTTTACAAGGGAAAACTCTTTCATTTAGACTACAGTTCGCAGATTTTGCTTAGACAGCATCAAAAGGATTTTCTGAATACAACAGTACAGGAACTCCTTGAGAATTTCCAATATTTTCTGCCTAAGGGTGCATCTACATTGTGGAATTAATGCAGTTTCGCACCACTTTCAATGCTGTGTGAGTTGTAGTTTTACAAGGCCAATGCACCAAACTACATCCTAGGATGTAATAGCATGGAGCCATGGCAGTGGAAGTGGTTTTATTTTTATTTATTTGTTGTGTCAGGGCAACCAGTCAATTATATTACATTTCTAACAGAACAAAGCAAACAAACAAACAGACAAAATACAAAATTTGTGAGTTTGGTAGTTGATTAAATGTCCTTTGACCAGTAGCTGGCAACTTGGAGTGCTTCTGGTGTTGCTGCAAGAAGTCCTCCATTGTGCATGTGGCAGGGCTCAGGTTGCATTGCAGCAGGTGGTCAGTGGTTTGCTCCTCTCCACACTCGCACGTCGAGGATTCCACTTTGTGGCCCCATTTCTTGAGGTTGGCTCTGCATCTCATGGTGCCAGAGCGCAGTCTGTTCAGCACCTTCCAAGTCACCCAGTCCTCTGTGTGCCCAGGGGGGAGTCTCTCATTTGGTATCAGCCATTGGTTGAGGTTCTGGGTTTGAGCCTGCCGCTTTTGGACTCTTGCTTGCTGAGGTGTTCCAGCGAGTGTCTCCGTAGATCTATTTCTAGATTTAAGTCGTTGACATGCTGGCTGATACCCAAACAGGGGATGAGCTGGAGATGTCTCTGCCTTGGTCCTTTCACTATTGGCTGCTATCTCCCGGCGGATGTCAGGTGGTGCAATACCGGCTAAGCAGTGTAGTGGAAGTGGTGCTAAACTGCATTCATGCTACAATGTAGATGCACCCTGAGATAAGTCAAATGCATTTTCTCCCTTCCGTATTTATTGTAAAAAGTTGGTTCGAAGGTAATGCTATGCAGATGCACGATCGTGACAAACAAGCAGGTACTTTGGAAACAATGGTAAAATGGCACATGCATTAATTCTTTCTCTCTTACACGGACACACTTGCACCGTCAGCCTGGGAAGAGGTGCAGAAAGGAAGATAAAGTGCCATTGAAAGCAGATCTTTCAATTAGAGGAGACAAAGTCGCATCCCTTCAAGACCGGCATGTTTTAATGAATTTTGTATGAATAGAAGCTGTTTGTATTCTGAAGGACCAGCAGAACTCCACGCTCAGCGGGGACCACCCGCGCTCTTGGATCTATATCCTATTGATATCAAAATGGGAGGGAGAGCAAGGATCAAGGGACAGGAGGAGGAAGCCTCATTCAGGTGCCAGCCGAGTGGATGCATTACATGAAAAGGGGCCGGGAATGCATGACATGAAAGGGGGGCGCGTGTTTAGTATCACAATTTAATTACAAGCAACATTGCCGCCTCCCTGAGAATGTCACATACGTTGTGCTGGGGGGCAGGGGGAAGGGTGGAAGGGACAGATGGGTCAAGAAATGGAAGTGGTGAGAAATGAGGAAGGAAGGAAGAAAAAGAATGGGAAGAGATAGATGGGTTAAAAATTGAAGTGTGAGAAGGTAGGAAAAAAGGAAGGATGGATGGATGGATGGAAGGAAGGAAGGAAAGACAAGGATATAGGAGAAGAGACAGGTGGGTTAAGAAATGAAAATGGTGAGAAGGAAGATGGGGAAGACACAGATGGGTTAAACATTAAAGCATGAAAAGGTAGGAAAAGGAAGGAAACAAGGAAACAAGAAAACAAGAAAGGAAGGAAGGAAGGAAGGAAGGAAGGAAGGAAGGAAGGAAAAGAATGGGGAAGAGACAGATGGGTTAAACATTAAAGCATGAAAAGGTAGGAAAAGGAAGGAAGGAAGGAAGGAAGAAAGGAATGAAGGAAGGAAGGAAGGAGGGAAGGAGAAGAATGGGGAGGAGGCAGATGGATTAAAAATTGAAGTGTGAGAAGGAAGGAAGGAAGGAAGGAAGGAAGGAAGGAAGGAAGGAAAGACAAGGATATAGGAGAAGAGACAGGTGGGTTAAGAAATGGAAATGGTGAGAAGGAAGGAAGGAAGGAAGGAAGGAAGGAAGGAAGGAAGGAAGGAAGGAAGGAAGGAGAAGAATGGGGAGGAGGCAGATGGATTAAAATTGAAGTGTGAGAAGGAAGGAAGGAAGGAAGGAAGGAAGGAAGGAAGGAAGGAAGGAAGGAAGGAAGGAAGGAAGATGGGGAAGACACAGATAGGTTAAACATTAAAGCATGAAAAGGTAGGAAAAGGAAGGAAGGAAGGAAGGAAGGAAGGAAGGAAGGAAGGAAGGAACGACAAGGATATAGGAGAAGAGACAGGTGGGTTAAGAAATGGAAGTGGTGAGAAGGAAGGAAGGAAGGAAGATGGGGAAGACACAGATGGGTTAAACTTTAAGCATGAAAAGGTAGGAAAAGGAAGGAAGGAAGGAAGGAAGGAAGGAAGGAAGGAAGGAAGGGAGGAGAAGAATGGGGAGGAGGCAGATGGATTAAAAATTGAAGTGTGAGAAGGTAGGAAAAAAAGAAGGAAGGATGGAAGGAAGGAAGGAAGGAAGGAAGGAAGGAAGGAAGGAAGGAAAGACAAGGATAGAGATAGAAGAAGAGACAGATGGGTTAAGAAATGGAAGTGGTGAGAAGGAAGGAAGGAGAAGAATGGGGAAGAGACAGATGGGTTAAACATTGAACTGTGAGAAAGTTGGTAAAAAGAAAGGAAGGAAGAAAAGACAGGTATAGAGATAGGAGAAAATACAGATGAGTTAAGAAATGGAAATGGTGAGATGGAAGGAAAGAAGGAAGGAAGGAAGAAAGGAAGGAAGGAAGGAAGGAAGGAAGGAAGATGGGGAAGAGATAGATGGGTTAAACATTAAAGCATGAAAAGGTAGGAAAAGAAAGGAAGGAAAGACAAGGATAGAGATAGGAGAAGAGACAGATGGGTTAAGAAATGGAAGTGGTGAGAAGGAAGGAAGGAAGGAAAATGGGGAAGAGACAAATGGGTTAAACATTAAAGCATGAAAAGGTAGGAAAAGGACGGAAGGAAGGAAGGAAAGAAAGAAAGAAAAGAATGGGGAAGAGACCGGTGGATTAAAATCGAACCATGAGAAAGTTGGTAAAAAGAAAGGAAGGAAGAAAAGACAGGGATAGAGATAGGAGAAAATACAGATGGGTTAAGAAATGGAAATGGTGAGTCGGAAGGAAGGAAAGAAGGAAGGAAGATGGGGAATAGATGGGTTAAACATTAAATCATGAAAAGGTAGGAAAAGGAAGTAAGGAAAGACAAAGATAGAGATAGGAGAAGAGGCAGATGGGTTAAGAAATGGAAGTGGTGAGAAAGAAAGAAAGAAAGAAAGAAAGAAAGAAAGAAAAAGAATGAAGGAAGGAAGGAAGGAAGGAAGGAAGGAAGGAAGGAAGGAAGGAGAAGAATAGGGAGGAGACAAATAGGTTAAAATTGAAGTGTGAGAAGGTAGGTAAAAAGGAAGGAAGAACAAGGAGGAAGGGAGATGAAGACACATATGGGTTCAGAAATGCTGAGAAGGAACGAAGGAGAAGGACAGAAGGAAGGAAAAAGAAAGAAAGAAGAAAAAGAAGAAGAGAGGAAAAGAGACACATTGGTTAAGAAATAGAAACAGTGAGAAAAAAGGAATAAAGGAAGGAAGGGAAGGGTGTACTAAAACAGAAGTGGTGAGAAAGAAGAACAAGCAGAAGGAAGGGGAAGAAGGAAAAAAGGGAAAGAAGCACATGTGTTCAGAAATGGGTGAGAAGAAAGGAAGAAAGGATGGGAGGGAGGGAGGGAGGGAGGAAGGAGGGAAGGAAGGAAGGAAGGAAGAGGAGAGAAGAATGGGGCAAGATTAACATTGGTTAAGGAATGGAAGTATTCTGTCGCACGCTGGACCTGTAACAGCTGTACTTTTCTATAGGATGTATACTTTAAGCCCAGCGGGAAGCCAGGGGGCCTCAAAGAGAGGTTCTCGGGGATTTTTCTGAAGTGATGGTCTTTAGAGTCTTTAATGATACAACAAAGCCTTTATTATGGAACAAACAACAAATCTTCAATGGTTCAACCAACACTTCAAGGCTTTCTTAGTCTAGTCCTCAATGGACTGGTACCTGACTTTAATTAACTGTACTTTCTCTGTAGGAAAAAACTCTTTTTAACTTCTCCTAGGCTGTCTATTATCTATGCCTCATTGGTGTGGGTCCTACTACCGATTCCAAATGCGTCTGGGTATCGGGTAAACCTACCAGCCGAGGCTTGAAGATATTTCAGCTGGAGTTCCGTGGATCTGTAATGCTGTCCTCCCTCTGAGAATTCTTTGAAACTTCAGGGCTGTTTTCCCTCTGATTGCTGTGAGGCTGAGAGGCACTGAGCTCTCAGCCAGAGCCTTGGGACCTTTCCCCCGGAATTTCTGTTTCTGTATCCCCGGATGTTACTGAGAAAAGAAGCTTTTCTACAGGACGAGCTGGTCTACGTCCTATAGTTTAGCTTCTTTATGTGAGACTGCCCAAAAAATGGCTCCTTTCCCTCCCAGAGCCCTGAACAAGGGGCGGAACCAAAGCTTAATTATGATGGACAGGAGGCCTGCCCTATGACTGCAAACAGATAACAGAAAGAAAATAAAGTTGGAGCTCCTGGTACAGCCGTACCAGCACAGGAAGTGATGTGTGGGAAAGAAGAGCTCCTACAGCAGATACATCATCAAAACCAATCAAGGCATGGCACAAGTGCCATCAGAGTGATATAGGGCTTGGTGAACAGGGATTGGCCCTCGCAGGTCAGCTGACAGAATCCTTGTTAAGGAAGGTACTGTACCTAGATGGCACTGTTGAGTCACAGAACCCAGCTTGACATCCTAGGACAATGTTTACCAAACTTTGGTCTTCCAGGTATTTTGGACTTCAGCTCCCAGAATTCTTGATCATTAGCCAGGACAGCTGAGGCTTCTGGGCATTGTAATCCAAAACACCTGGAGGACCTGAGTTTGGAAATCATTAGTCTAGGACAGTGGTTCTCAATGTTCCTAATGCCGCGACCCCTTAATGCAGTTCCTCATGTTGTGGTGACCCCCAGCCATTAAATTATTTTCATTGCTACTTCATAATTGTAATTTTGCTACTGTTATGAATCGTTATGTAAATATCTGATATGCAGGATGTATTCTTATTGGAGTGTTATGGGAGGATTGATTTTGTCATTTGGGAGTTGTAGTTGCTGGGATTTATAGTTCACCTACATTCAAAGAGCATTCTGAACTCTACCAATGATGGAATTGGACCAAACTTGGCACTCAGAACTTCCAGGACCAACAGAAAATACTGGAAGGGTTGGTGGGCATTGACCTTCAGTTTGGGAGTTGTAGTTTGCCTACACCCAGAGAGCACTGTGGATTCAAACAATGATGGATCTGGATCAAACTCAATATGCCCAAATGTGAATACTGGTGAAGTTCGAGGAAAATAGACCTTGACATTTGGGAGTTGTAGTTGCTGGGATTTATAGTTCACCTACAACCAAAGAGCATTCTGAACTCTACCAATGATAGAATTAGGCCAGAAACAGATAATGACCAACAGAAAATACTGTCTGTGATGGTCTTTGGCGACCCCTCTGACACCCCCTCGCGACCCCTCCAGGGGTCCCGACCCCCAGGTTGAGAACCACTGGTCTAGGACACAAGGTTCTGCTATGTCCTGACTTGGTTAAGTGGACGAACACAGAGAGTGCTCACAAATGCTTCCTCTTCATCTTGGAAAGAAGTGACAAGTGGAGTGCCGCAGGGTTCCTTCCTGGGCCCGGTCCTGTTCAACATCTTTATTAATGACTTAGATGAAGGGCTAGAAAGCAGGATCATCAAGTTTGCAGACGACACCAAATTGGGAGGGATAGCCAATAGTCCAGAGGACAGGAGCAGAATTCAAAACGATCTTGACAGATTAGAGAGATGGGCCAAAACTAACAAAATGAAGTTCAACAGTGACAAATGCAAGATACTCCACTTTGGCAGAAAAAATGAAATGCAAAGATACAGAATGGGTGACGATGCCTGGCTCGAGAGCAGTACGTGTGAAAAAGATCTTGGAGTCCTCGTGGACAACAAGTTAAACATGAGCCAACAATGTGATGTGGCGGCAAAAAAAGCCAATGGGATTTTGGCCTGCATCAAGAGGAGCCTAGTGTCTAGATCTAGGGAAGTCATGCTCCCCATGCTCTATTCCGCTTTGGTTAGACCACACCTGGAATATTGTGTCCAATTCTGGGCACCACAATTCAAGAGAGATATTGACAAGCTGGAATGTGTCCAGAGGAGGGCGACTAAAATGATCAAGGGTCTGGAGAACAAGCCCTATGAGGAGCGGCTTAGGGAACTGGGCATGTTTAGCCTGAAGAAGAGAAGGCTGAGAGGAGATATGATAGCCATGTATAAATATGTGAGAGGAAGCCACAGGGAGGAGGGAGCAAGCTTGTTTTCTGCTTCCTTGGAGACTAGGACGCGGAACAATGGCTTCAAACTACAAGAGAGGAGATTCCATCTGAACATGAGGAAGAACTTCCTGACTATGAGAGCCGTTCAGCAGTGGAACTCTCTGCCCCGGAGTGTGGTGGAGGCTCCTTCTTTGGAAGCTTTTAAACAGGGGCTGGATGGTCATCTGTCAGGGGTGATTTGAATGCAATATTCCTGCTTCTTGGCAGGGGGTTGGACTGGATGGCCCATGAGGTCTCTTCCAACTCTTTGATTCTATGATTCTATGATTCTATGACTGGTAGAGCTGACATTCATCTTGTAACCAGATCCAGGAGGGGAAAGGAGGTATTTTACAGGGGAGGTGGAGGAAATGCCTTCCTTCTTAGGCAACTAGAGAAGGACACGGCTTTAGTTCTTATGGGTCATTTGCGGCTTTTAAAGCTGGCTTCCAAGTCAAGGAACCTGAGAGGCGCAAAGAAAGGAGGAGGGAGACGGGGAAACATATTATCTGCTCCGGAGGAGAGAGAAAGAAAAAAAGGCAATAAAGCCAGCAGACCTCTGTCACGCAGGACAAGGCAGGCGTATTTATTGTTTGCTCATTTAACCTGGTTAATTTTTAATAATGTTGAAATTTTCATTTTAATAATTTAGGTAAATTATTTATTAAAGCCGAGGATAATAAGGGATTGGCACAATTATGAATTGACAGTGTTACCTGCGGCTCATGAAAAGGTAAGGGTTTTCTTGCTGCTTAGAAAAAAAGAAGAAGAAGGCCTTGTTATTGGGTAAACATTAAATTAGTTACAAGTTCGCCAGACATTTCAAATTACTTTTCAGTGCCTCCTCCTTCTCAAACTCACAAATGTGGAAGCTGACATTGGGTTTGGTAGCCTGGATAGTTCCTTCAAAGCTTATATACAAACCCTAAGCAGATGGAAACCTCTGTTGGGGAGGACTTCTCCCCTGGAAGAAATAACAATTAATAATAATAATAATAATAATAATAATAATAATAATAATAATGGGTTGTTGTAGGTTTTTTCGGGCTGTATGGCCATGGTCTAGAGGCATTCTCTCCTGACATTTCGCCTGCACCTATGGCAAGCATCCTCAGAGGTATGAGGATGCTTGCCATAGATGCAGGCGAAACGTCAGGAGAGAATGCCTCTAGACCATGGCCATACAGCCCGAAAAAACCTACAACAACCCAGTGATTCCGGCCATGAAAGCCTTCGACAATACAATAATAATAATAATAATTTTTATTCATACCCTGCTACCATCTCTCCAACTGGGACTCAAGGTGGCGCACATGAGGCCAAGCCCAGCAACACAATTCTACTTAAAGCCCCAAAGGATGGGAAGCCTATGCTCAACCCAATGGGATTGGTTGGCTCATGTTGGGAAACAGTCCACAGAGTATCCATCCTTGGTCAATGACATTATTGGACTAAAATGTGTCCAAAGGAGGGAAATCGAGATTGGGAAAGCTCCAGAAACCAAACCTTTTAAGCAGGGGTTCCCAACCTATGGTCTGTGGACCACCAGTGGTCTGCAAGAACGAAAATATGATCCATGGCCTCACTATTACTACACCTTTGCCTCGAAACCATGAAGCAACAAGAGCAACTGGTCTCGTGAAACCCTCTCATAGTGCCAAGACAATGGGGATGTGAGGAGGGAAGAGGCTGACTACCCAGGAAGGATTACTACTACCACATCAGCTCTAGATTATTAAATATGGTTGTCTGTGGGTGAGCAGATGGTGGCTACTGGATGGCATGTGTTCTTTATTAGAAACTAGAGCTGATGTGGTCTATCCGATACAATTTTCTGAAACAGCACCACAATCACCCAAACCCAATCTAAAGTTGACCAAAAACTAATTCGTAACCCTTTTCATAGAATCATAGAGTTGGAAGAGTCCTCATGGGCCATCCAGTTCAACCCCCTGCCAAGAAGCCGGGAAATTGCATTCAAAGCACCCCTGACAGATGGCCATCCAACCTCTGTTTAAAAGAGGTACTTTTTGGTACTAATATTGGAGAGTGGTCCCTGGTCAAAAAAATACTTAATAGATAAGTAGAATGAACTTGTTTTCTGCATATCAAGTGACTCCAGTATGGATCAATGACTTCCAATGGCAAGAAAAGAGAGTACTTAAATGTATTGTCGAAGACTTTCATGGCCGGAATCACTGGGTTGTTGTAAGTTTTTTGGGCTGTATGGCCATGGTCTAGAGCAGTGGTTCTCAACCTGGGGTCCCTAGATGTTTTTGGCCTACAACTCCCAGAAATCCCAGCCAGTTTACCAGCTGTTAGGATTTCTGGAAGTTGAAGGCCAAAACATCTGGGGACCCCAGGTTGAGAACCACTGGTCTAGAGGCATGCTCTCCTGACGTTTTGCCTGCATCTATGGCAAACATCCTCAGAGATAGTGAGGTCTGTTGGAACTAGGAAAAAGGGTTTATATATAACCCGTTGTCTCACCATGGTCATTCCACAGATATATAAACCCTTTTTCCTAATTCTAACAGATCTCACTACCTCTGAGGATGCTTGCCATAGATGCAGGCAAAACGTCAGGAGAGAATGCCTCTAGACCATGGCCATACAGCCCGAAAAAACCTACAACAACCCAGTCTACTTAAACTTTAGGATGAACTTTTAAATGATAAGAGCTGCTCAGCAGTGAAATGGATTGTTATGGAGAGCAGTGACGTTTCCTTCTTTGGAGGTCTTTAAACAGAGGTTGGATGACCATCTCTCAAGACCAGTGGTTCTCAGCCTGTGGGTCCCCAGGTGTCTTGGCCTACAAGTCCCAGAAATCCCAGGCAGTTTACCACATGTTAGGATTTCTGGGAGTGGAAGGCCAAAATATCTGGGGACCCACAGGTTGAGAACCACTGCTCAAGACAGTTTTGACTGTGTATTGTCGAAGGCTTTCATGGCTGGGATCACTGGGTTGTTGTAGGTTTTTCCAGGCTATATGACCTCTGAGGATGCTTGCCATAGATGCAGGTGAAACGTCAGGAGAAAAATTGCCTCCAGAACATGGCCATATAGCCCGGAAAAACCTACAACAACCCAGTTTTGACTGTGTCTACATGCTAGGAGGTTGAACTAGATGGCCCTTCTATGATTGTCATTCCCATGGTCTCAACTAGTGGTTCATCCTGAGCTTCCTGAGATTTCAGCAAGGAAACTTGAAGACTGGAGACAATAATAATAATAATAATAATAATAATAATAATAATAATAATCTTTATTTATATTCTACTTGATCTCCCCAGAGAGACTCAGAGCAGATTACAGTATACAGATATAAGGCCTTCCCCTTTCATTTCCGACGTCTGGAGGCAATGCTCAACTCTGCCCATGTTGTTCCATTTTCCATGCTGAAAAGCTTGTTGTCTGTAAGGTAGGTAAAGGTAAAGGTAGTCCCCTGACATTAAGTCCAGTCATGTCTGACTCTGGGGTGTGGTGCTCATCTCCATTTCTAAGCCGAAGAGCCAGCGTTGTCCGTAGACACCTCCAAGGTCATGTGGCTGGCATGACTGCATGGAGCACCGTTACCTTCCCGCCGGAGTGGTACCTATTGATCTACTCACATTTGCATGTTTTTGAACTGCTAGGTTGGCAGAAGCTAGGGCTGACAGCGGAAGCTCATGCCGCTCCCCAGAATCGAACCTGCAACCTTTCGATCAACAAGCTCAGCAGCTCAGTGCTTTAACCCACTGCACCACCACTGCGCCACCAATTATGTTTGCCGACATATCTGCATGGGGCACCCTTTTACCTTCCTGCCAAGTTGGTACCTATTGATCTACTCACATTGCATGCTTTCAAACTGCTAGGTTGGCAGAAGCTAGAGATAACAGCAGGAGCTCACCCCAACTCACAGCTTTGAATGGCTAACCCTCCAGTCAGCAAATTTTCCTGCAGCTAGTGGTTTAACATGCTGCACTACCAGGTTTAACCTGCTTAAACTTAGAACTCTCTACCCTCAAATTGTGCCAATGTGTTCAAGCCACATGACTCTCGAGAGCCAATCCAAGCATTTGTTGGCTTCCATTGGAATTCCCAACTAGGAAAAAATTAGGTTGCCCTCATCTGATTTAAGAAGAAAGGAATGCTTAGTCCAAGGTGCCAACTTATCGCCGAAACCCAGCTTTGATGCAGCCACCTCTAATTGGCCTTGGCTTTTCATCTTGTATGTGTTCGGCCATCATGGCATTTCTTCCCTTTGGGAATTCACACCTTCGTTACCACTCCTTACCACCCAGCAGTCCATAGATGTGTGTGTAGATGTATATAGGCAAGCAGAAGGACTTCTTCTTCTTCTTCTTCTTCTTCTTCTTCTTCTTCTTCTTCTTCTTCTTCTTCTTCCTCTTTCCTCCAGTAGTTTCAATTCTAATTACCAATAGCGAGACAACTCACATTCACACCAGGTTGTTTCACACTAATTAAAGGGAGGAGGACTTTGTGGAAGGGACACACACTCTCCCCTCCCCTCCCTCCCTCTCATCTATTATTTACAGTCGGTAATGCAAATAATTTCCAATTTAAACAGGCCAAGCCAGCCAGCAATGGCAGCAAAGGAGGGAGAGCGAAGGAGAAAACTCAAACAGAAAAAGCAGGACGCCAGTGGCATCCAAGTCCAGGAGACCGGAAAGACTGGCAAAGAGGGTGAAAATTAGCAGCTGAGTCCAATGGGATGCTCCCCTAAAGGCATCCCAGAAGAGACAGGGAGGTATCTTATCCAATGGGTGAGTGGAGGAGAGGAAATTCACAGCCAGACTTTCATAGCTTCCATGACCTGACCTGACCTGGTTTGGCCTGACCTGCCCAGGATGAGGATGACCTCTCTCTGGAAAGCATATGATGTGGTCGGCACTGCAAAAAAAAGCCCATCTTGGCTATTGGTTTATGGCTAATTGTCATCCCAACCATCTGCTCTGATGAGTGCAGTGAATTCATGGAGTGTATCTAGCAATCGTCTTGACTGCTACTGCTTTGTCTCTGCAGGTGCTAACCCTTGGAGTCAATTGTTGGTCTAATCTACTCGGGAATAGCAATGTGACTATGTATTGTCGAAGGCTTTCATGCCCAGAATCACTGGGTTGTTGTAGGTTTTTCCGGGCTATATGGCCATGTTCTAGAGGCATTTTCTCTGGCGTTTCGCCTGCATCTATGGCAAGCATCCTCCTCACTACCTCTGAGGATGCTTGCCATAGATGCACGTGATTAGGATGATTAGGATTAGGATGGATATGCTAACTGGGAGCATAATGGAGTCTCCTTTGGAGGTTTTCAAGCAGAGGGAGGCCGGATGACCATATGTCAGGAGGCCTTGGACTGGCAGAAAGGGGTTGGACTGGATGGCCCTTGGGGGTCTCTTCCAATTCTATGATTCTATGACCTATGAAGACCCCTCTTAAGGTTTTATTGGCAGGATTTTTTTATTCAATTGAGATTTGACATTGTCATCCTCTTTGGCTAGACGAGTGCTCAAGCTCACCCAGTGCATTTCCATAGCTGAGCTGGGATTCAATCTGGTCTCCCAGTATCCTTGTCCAACACTCAGAGTACATCTACACCAGACGTGGGCAAACTTGGACCCTCCAGGTGTTTTGGACTTTTATTCCCACAGTTCCTAACAGTCCTCAGGCCCTTTCTTTTTCTGCTTAAGTGGCTGTGGGGGAAAGAAAGGGACCTGAGGCTGTTAGGAATTGTGGGAGTTGAAGTCCAAAGCACCCAGAGGGCTCAAGTTTGCCAATGCCTGATCTGCATTGTAGAAGGCATGCAGTCTGACACCACTTTAAATGCTATGGAAACATGGGAGTTGTAGTTTTACAAGGCTTTCAGTCTTTTCTGCTAAAGAGTGCTAGTGGTGCTGAACTTGCCATTTAAATGGACAAAGCATCACCTCCCTGGTTACCAGGATCGCCAGGAGTAAATCCATATTCTGATAACTAGAAACGCTTTAGTTTCACTGCAGTCCTGGGGCCCTTCCGAGACGCGAGCAGATTTATGGTTTCATATTATGCCCCGCAACGAGGCAGCAGGACTTTTAAACTTTGAGTTTCACCAGCCACGGAGGATCTTACTCTCTCCATGCTGCATCTGGCCTGTGTCTCTTTGGGGACTCAGAATGGCCGTGCCGAGGCGTCTCGGCTGTATCAATATCCAGCTATCCCTGGGGCCTGGTGGCTATAACAAATCTAAAAGGCTGGTCCTAGGGTTGAAAACCCAAAGAGGGAATGTGCCGTGTTCCGATCTAAAGATTCCCCCTCCTCTTACTACAACCCTCCATGATACAAACGTGCACATACATTCCTACTTCCTAGACTCCAGAAAAGATTTGTATGAGTGTCAGAAGAGCTTAATAATAAAATAATCTTAAAGTTGGAAGGGACCCCAAAGGCTCTCCAGTCCAACCCTATTCCTCCATGGAGGATTACATAGTCAACACATTCCTGAAGGACCTCCATAGCTGAAAGGCCCATCACCTTTCAAGGCAATCTATTCCACCATCAAACAGGTTTTACAACAAGGAAATAAGTTAAAATGCTTGGATGGAGTCTCTTTCCTTGTCATTTGGAATATGAATCCATTGGAGGGGGATACTGTTCATTCCCGAGGAAGTGGCAGGAAGAAAAGGGCACCATTCAGTCTCAAGCATTAATCATACAGCTGCTAATATCACCAACTCTTCCAAGTTATAGAGCCTCCCAAACCAAAACACTGAAGATGCCTTGTCAAACAGAATCATGGCTTTTGTATTCTCATCGTCATCATCGTTGTCATCATCATCATCATCATCATCATCATATCATCATTATGATCACCCACGTCTCCCGATGGCTTAAGGTGGGATACAGCAAAATATTATGAATGCATATACTTAAGAATGCAGTGTTTCTCAAATCTGACCCTGAAGATGGTTTTAAACTTCAGTTCCAGGAAGTCCCAGTTAGGAGACTCCACAGTCAAGGGTTCTGGGAGGTGTAATCTAAAACATCTGGAAGACCAAAAACCAAGAATCATAGGTATAAAGTAGTAGTTTCCAACCTTTTTAAAAAAACAGAGACCACTTTGACAAGGAATCACTTGACCAGGAACAACTTTGACCAGGGAACTCTTTGACCAGGGAACACTTTGATCAGGGACTACCTGAACAAGGACCACTTTGACCAGGGACCATGTTGACCAGGAATCACTTTGGCCAGGGACCACTTGAACAAGGACCACTTTGATCAGGGATCATTTTGACCAGGAATCACTTGACCAGGGACCGCTTTACCAGGGACCACTTGACCAGGGACCACTTTGAACAGGGACCACTTAAACAGTGACCACTTTGACAAGGGACTTCTTGACCAGGGACCACTTTGACCAGGGACCACTTGAACAAGGACCACTTTGAACAGGGACCACTTTGATCAGGGACCTCTTTGACCAGGGATCACTTTAACCAGGGACCACTTTGACTAGGGACCATTTTGACCAGGAATCACTTGACCAGGGACCGCTTTGACCAGGGACCACTTTGACCAGGGACCACTTGAACAAGGACCACTTTGAACAGGGACCACTTTGATCAGGGACCTCTTTGACCAGGGACCACTTTAACCAGGGACCACTTTGACTAGGGACCATTTTGACCAGGAATCACTTGACCAGGGACCGCTTTGACCAGGGACCACTTTGAACAGGGACCACATGAACAGAGACCTCTTTGACCAGGGACTACTTGACCAGGGACCACTTTGACCAGGGACCACTTGAACAGCGACCACTTTGAACAGGAATCACTTGAACAGGGACCACTTGACCAGGGACCACTCTCCAACATTATTACCAAAAGGGTTACGAATAAGTTTTTGGTCAACTTTAGATTCAGTTTGATTATTTCGTGTACTGATTCAGAAAATTGCATTGGATAGACCACATTGGCTCTAGTTTCTGATCCATTAGTTGCCATATGCTCACTCACAGAAAACCATATTCAATAATCTAGATCTGATGTGGTCTATCCAATGCAATTTTGTGAATCAGCACCCCAAATAACCTCAGAAACAGGTCTATAAAGAAAGACACCAAGGTGTCCCCCACTTCCAAGTGCCGCATGGAACGGCTGCTCTCAGAGGGAGGGAGGAGCAGCAGCAGTCAGGAGGCTTGTTGTCATGCCTTTCATGGGCAATCAACCTCTCCCGTCCTGACATGCCTGTTGCCTCTGCACTATAAGAGGGTTTCAAGAGACCAGTCGCTCTCATTGCAATGATGTAGTAATGGTGAGGCTGCAGACCATATTTTGGTTCTTGGGGACCAGTGGTGGTCCATGAACAATGGGTTGGGAACCACTAGTATAAAGCAAGGGTGGATACTTCTCTCTCTCTCTCTCTCTCTCTCTCTCTCTCTCTCTCTCTCTCTCTCTTGAAACCAAGGTAGTATACAGGATGGAGCCTTGGGCTGGGAGTGGGGTCAAAGCAAAGTGGGCTGGCCCAGATGTAAATCTTATAAATTTACCCCAGTAAAATTATTTTAGGCATGAAATCTTGTTGGTCTGCAAGCCAGAGCCTTTGCTCCATTCAAAACCTTTCCACTCTGCAAACCAGAGCTTCAGTGCCATTGAAAACTTTTTGAATTTGCAAACCAAGGCTCTAGTTCCAAACAAGAACTTTTCCAGTCTGTAACTAAAAGTGCCTCTTCTGTATCTGAATACCAGACCTTTCCAATCGATAGATCAAAGCTCTTGTTCCATGCAAAAGCTTTTACGTTCTGCAAACCAGAGTTCCAGTTCCATGCAAAACCTTTGTAGTCTGCAGACTAGCGCTCCTGCTCAACACAAACTCTTCTGAGTCCAAAAATAAAAGCTCAAATCCATTCCAGGCTGGGGTTTGAACATGAAAGGAGAGATTCAAGTTGCTTAATCCAAATGGATGGCACTTAGTTCAGACTAAAACCTGGAGTGGCTTCAATGCCCCCCTGACATGGAAGTCCTTTCCCACTGCGGCATCATTATACGTGTTTCAGAAAAGAGAAGGTGGCTCTTAGGAGAGAGAGAAGAAAAAAGACAGGAAGGAGAGAGGAAGACTCCCTCCCCACTTTCTCCCCCTCCCACCTGTCTCTCTATCTCTCTAATGAGAAAAAGGGTTTTCTAATTTATTGCTTTTACAGGATTGTTCCTCCACAGAGGCACAAATAGCAGCATATCAATAAAGCCAGCCATTTGAAGTTGGATATTTCCACCTCTGTCACAGCAAAAAATAATTAAAAACGGATTCAGAGGATCATAAATTGCATGCCACCGAGGACGGGCCCTCTTTAACCCTGTCGGCACGGAGCTGCCACAAAAGGGCCCGGCTTATTGGCAGCGAGGAAGTGAGGCGGGTGAGAATGGGCAAAGCCCACTTTCTGCCCCTAATATCCATCATCCCATGGCTTTCATGTCAGTGGAGCAGGGAGTCCGCTCTGGGTTTCAGTCCAGACTTTAAGGGAGCTACCCAAGGTTTTATTTGTTGTGTCAGGGCAACCAGTCACTTATGTTACATTTCTAACAGAACAAAGCAAACAAACAGACAAAATACAAAATTCGTGAGTTTAGTAGTTGATTAAATGTCCTTTGACCAGTATCTGGCTGCTTGGAGTGCTTCTGGTGTTGCTGCAAGAAGGTCCTCCATTGTGCATGTGGCAGGGCTCAGGTTGCATTGCAGCAGGTGGTCAGTGGTTTGCTCTTCTCTACATTCGCATGTCGAGGATTCCACTTTGTGGCCCCATTTCTGAAGGTTGGCTCTGCATCTTGTGGTGCCAGAGCGCAGTCTGTTCAGCGCCTTCCAAGTCGCCCAGTCCTCTGTGTGCCCAGGGGGGAGTCTCTCGTTTGGTATTAGCCATTGGTTGAGGTGCTGGGTTTCAGCCTGCCACTTTTGGACTCTTGCTTGCTGAGGTGTTCCAGCAAGTGTCTCTGTAGATCTTAGAAAACTATGTCTAGATTTAAGTCGTTGACGTGCTGGCTGATACCCAAACAAGGGATGAGCTGGAGATGTCACTGCCTTGGTCCTTTCACTATTGGCTGCTACTTCCCGGCGGATGTCAGGTGGTGCAATACTGGCTTAGCACTGTAATTTCTCCAGTGGTGTAGGGCGCAGACACCCCGTGATAATCCCAAGGTGAGGATGTTATTTAGCAGATCTGATTCAGTGTCTTGGAGCATTCCTTTAAAGAGTGAACCCCAAAACAGATTCGTTGCAAGACTGTCATGAATGTGCAGGGTCATGCTAATTGTCTCTGTATCGTTCCAATTTTAGTATATGTGCTACCGAATCTCATTACCTGCACACCTTGTGCAATAAGGGTCTTTGGACCATAATAATATGTTGTTGTTGCTGTCATGAATGCCACCAATGCCAATGTGCATCACAAGTATCTGATGTGAGTTAGAAAGTACCAAGGATAGAATGAATTCAGTTTGACACAACTTGTAACCACCACAGCTCCATGATATAGTAATATGTGAGTTGTAATTTCACAAGATCTTTTGCCTTCTCTGCCAGAGCATGAACCTCACTACCTCTGAGGATGCTTGCCATAGATGCAGGTGAAACGTCAGGAGAAATGCCTCTAGAACATGGCCCTATAGCCTGAAAAAACCCACAAGAACCTAGTGACACAACTTTAACTGCAATGGTACCCTAGCAGATGAAGTTTGGCAAGACAGGAATCTTTGGCAGGGAATCATAGAATCCTAGAATTGGAAGAGACTTAGTGGGCCATTCAATCCAACCCCATTCTGCCAAGAAGCAGGAAAACTGCATTCAAAGCACCCCCAACAGATGGTCATCCAGCCTCTGTTTAAAAGCCTCCAAAGTAGGAGTCTCCACCACACTCCAGGGCAGAGAGTTCCACTGCTGAACAGCTCTCAAAGTCAGGAAGTTCTTCCTAATGTTCAGGCAGAGTTTCCTTTCCTGTAGTTTGAAGCCATTTTTCCATGCCCTAGGCTCCAGGGCAGAAGAAAACAAGCCTGCTTCCTCCTCCCTATGATTTCCCCTCACATCTTGATACATGGCCCTCATCATGCCTTCTCTTTTTCAGGCTAAACATGGCCAGCTCTTTAAGCCTCTCCTCATAAGGCTTGTTCTCCAGACTTGAACATTTTAATCATCCTCTTCTGGACATATTCCAGCTTAGAGTCAACATCTCCCTTCAATTGTAGTGCCCAGAACTGGACACAGTATTCCAGGTGTGGTCTAACTAAGGCAGAATAGAGGGAAGTTCTTCTTAGTGTTCAGGTGGAATCTTCCTGTCATTTGAAGCCATTTTGATACATGGCCCTCATCATGTCTCCTCTTAGCCTTCTCTTCCATGGGCTAAACATGCCCAGCAACTCTTTAAGCCGTTCCTCCTGGGGCTTGTTCTCCAGACTCTTGATACTTTGAGTTGCCCTCCTTTGGATACCTTTCAGCTTAGAGTCAACATCTCCCTTCACTTGTGGTGCCCAGAATTGAACATAGTATTATTCCACATGAGGTCTGATCAAGGCAGAATAGATGTATAATATGACTTCCCTAGATCTGAGCACCATACTCCTATTGATGCAGGCCAAAATCCCATTGGCTTTCTTAGCTGTTGCATCACATTGTTGGCTCATGTTTAACTTGTTGTCCATGAGGACATGAAGATCTTTTTCACATGTACTGCTGTCAAGCCAGGCGTACCTATTCTGTATCTTTGCATTTCATTTTTTTCTGACTAAGTGACTAAAGACTTTGTAAAACTACAACTCCCAGGATCCCATCGCATTGAACCATGGCAGCTCATATGGTGTCAAACTGCATACATTCTACAATGCAGATACACCCATAGACTTTAGTTTCCCATAGCTGCCCTTCTTGCCCCATTGATGCCCATTTTCCTCCTTCTTTGTCAGACAAAAAATTAAAAACCCAAAGAGGCCTCTCTTTTTTCCCTCTCTCTCCTTTGCCTGGCCTCAGGCTCTTCTGAAATTTCCCCAGAGAGCAGTGAGGAGACTACCTCTGGACCGAATCTCTAGAGAGCCTCGATGCAATAATATTGAACGGAAGATGACACTTTATATTGGAAAATCCCAGAGCCGACAAGTCAGCCTCATCCCTGGAGGACACTGGACGAAAGTGGAGAGAAAAAGGGAGCGAGAGAAAGAAAGAAAGAAAAAAAGAAAGAAAGAAAGAAAGAAAGAGAAAGAAAGGGGCAAGGCGAAATTGATCTCCAAATCGCTCAGCTGCTGGGCCCTTTTCCCTTCCAGATCCTTTGGCTGTTTCTATCAATCTGCTTATTAAATCAGAGCTCAAAGTTCCCCTTGGGGACTACAATATCCAGAATCCCCCAACTGGATGGGGGATGCTGGGAGGTGTAGCACCCAAGGGGAACTTTCCCGAAATACCCATTTATTTATTTTATATACCACACTTTTCTCCCTTATGGGACCCAATCTGGATGTCAAAACCTTGGTGTAAAACAGTCAAAAGCCTTGGCAGACCATGCAAAAAGAATCTGAGAACCCCACCTTCTCCAAGAGGAACTGAACCACCTAAACTGGGCTTTACAGGCCAATGGAGACTCCACCTCAGACATCAAAAGTGCTGCAAGATCGAGAACAAGCCACGAGGGTCAAGACAAAGATCCACCCAGAGGAAAAGTGTTCTTGCCAGACATCAAGGGAACCACTGACCGCAGAGGGAAGCTGATGAGGAAACACAACATACAAACTATCTACAGACTCTCCAAGAAAATCCAACAAATGCTTCATTTAGCAAAGGACAAGAGGGATTCCCCTCACCTCTGCAGGAGTCTACCGTATACCATGCAGCTGTGGACAAGTCTACATAGGGACCACCAAGCACAGCATTGCCCAAACACGAATCGAGGAACATGAAAGGCACTGCAGACTAATTCAACCAGAGAAGTCAGCCATAGCAGAGCACCTGATGAACCAACCTGGACACAGCATATCATTTGAGAACACAGAAATGCTGGACCACTTTAACAACCACCATGTCAGACTACACAGAAAAGCTGTTGAAATCCGTAAGCATGTGGACAATTTCAACAGAAAGGAGGAAACCATGAAAATGAACAAAATCTGGCTACCAGTATTAAAAAAAACTCTAAAATTACATCAGCAAAACAACAGAGAGGAAACAATCAGGGACATCTAATCACCTCTCAACAAAAGATTGCCCCAGGCACTAACATGCCACAACAAACAACTGCCAGGCCATCAAATGCTAATCAACAGTCACAAACAGTCACACCTAGCTCCAGCAGACAAGAGTTTTTTGTCCCACTCTGGTCATTCCACAGACATATAAACCCATTTTCCTAGTTCCAACAGACCTCACTACCTCTGGGGATGCTTGCCATAGAGGCAGGTGAGAGAATGCCTCTCGACCATGGCCATATAGTCCGAAAAAACCTACAACACCCCAGTCAAAAACCCATTATAACTAATTAAGAACCAGCATATCCAAGTAGCTAAAAATGGAAGGCCTGTTTCAATAAGGTAGTTGTATGTGCCTCACCAACAAACAAAAAACGCCAGCAGGCTATAGTGTTTTGAGCGTTAGAATATGGCTTCTGGGACCTGGGTTCGAATCACTAGCCAGCCATGAGTGATTTTAGGGAGGTCACACTCTCTCAGCTTCAGAAGGAGGCCAGGGCAGCCTCCTCAGAACGAATTTTGACAAGGGAACTCTGTGATAGGTTCAGATATGACTTGCAAACCTCTTGAAAACATCTACTGGATAGAGTCTGTAATGGTATGATCCAGACTTGCTCCATCTATATGCCATGAAATAGATACTCTATCATTAATGCAGAATGCCATGATAGAATTTGTTTGTTTGTTTGTTTGTTTACAGTATTTATACCTTACCCTTTTCTCCCCAAAGGGGACTCAGAGTGGCTTACAGAACAAACATATGGCAAACATCCAATGCCGATTATACAATTAACAAAGACAGACAACACAAACAGAGGTATAGGCAGTTCCTCCACCCCCTCTTATTTCCAGCATCTTGGAGGCTGTGCTCGATTCTGGCCACAGGGGAGTGTTGTCGTTCCATCTTCCATGCCAAGGAGCTTTCCTCTGATCGATATTCTTAAGGGCACTTTTATTACCTACCTACTAAAAGCGGTACCTATTTATCTACTTGCATTTCTGCTTTTGACTCAGCAGGTGAGCTGGGGCTGATGATGGGTGCTCCACCCTGATTCGAACTGCTGACCTTTTGATCAGCAGGATTTTTTTTTGTAGAACAGCGGTTTCACCTGTTGTGCTAAGCCAGGCCCCTTATTTCCAGCATAAAACATACCACTTCATAAACCATACCATTTGGGAATTCAAAGGGAGATGGAGGTCTTTACGATCTCCCATATTTCCTTTTTAACAAAATACACCTAAATGCCAAGATATCCACCACTTTTCATGTAGTCAAGCAGGCCCTGCTCTTGGTCCCGCCATCTTCGCAGGCGTGTCTGGTGGGGATGAGAGACAGGGCCTTTTCTGTGGTGGCCCCTTGGCTATGGAACTCTCTCCCGAGCGAGATTAGATCTGCTCCCTCCTTCCTGACCTTTAGGAAGCTAGTGAAAACCTGGCTGTGCAACAAAGCTTTTGTGGAATGATGCCTGAGACCGGCAATCGACTAATGGTACTGATCACAATATATGGACTGGACATACGGACTGAGTTGGACATGATTTTATCCTGGTGAACGGCTTTTATGTAATTTTATGTAATTTATGTAATGTAATTGGTAAATTAATGTTGTGTATTATGTTTTAAATTTTCAGTGTTAGCATTGAATCTTTGCTGTCAGCGGGTCTGAGTCCCTCTGCAGAGGTAGAGAAGATTGGGATATAAAAGTTTTAAATAAATTAATAAATGTAATGTGGTGCTGGAGGAGAGTTGTGCAGATACCATGGATCGCTAAAAGGGTAATCTCTTTCATAGAGAGAAAAAAGCAGGGAAATAATAATAATAATAATAATAATAATAATAATAGATCCAAGATGTAATCAAATCTAAACTCTCCATAGAAGCCAAGATGACTAAACTGTAACTGTTGAACTTTGGGCACATCATGGGACACTGTGACTCATTGGGGCTAATGTTTGGTAAAGTGGAAGGCATTCGGAGAAAAGAAAGAGGTGGATTGATTTGGTCAAGGAATCCACAGCCTTGCATTTGTGAGACCTTAACAGGGAGGTTGATATGCAGGGCTCTTATTCAAAAAATCATCATAAGTTGAGGTTGACTTGATAGCAAAGCAGCAAATCAGAATTCTGTCATAAAGGAATCAATTAAAGATATGGTAGCACCTTCAACATCACCTGAAATCTGAAATTGCATAGTCCAGAATTGCTTCATTCAACAAAGTATAGAAGACTAAGTAATAGTTCAAGCTAGTCTGTGTGCATCTACACTGTAGAACGAATGCAGTTTGACTCTACTTTGACTGCCATGACTCAAGGCTCTGTGTCAGAGGGACAACGAAATGACTTCTGCTTTTAAGGAGCTATCCAAAGTGCTGAATCCATTGAGACAAATAGGGTTCAGCACCTTGGAAAGCTCCTTTAACATTGTTACAAAAGCCAAAGTGGGTTCAGTATCCTACTAACACAGAAGACCATCTACTGCCATTGTCACCACTAGTTTAGGGGTCTCTTTTCAAATTCAGACTCAAAGCGGATTCGACATTTCACCGACTACTCAAAGTAACAGTGAGCTGAGAAGGAGAAGAAAAAGAGAGAAACTCTATTCTTGGCGCTCGGGAGTCACGGCTTGGAATAGGTACACATGGTAATAACTTTTTAATAATAACTTAATTGATAATTTGCCCCCCCTGCCAAAGCACTCAAGGCACTTACACAAACAATTAAAATATGATTACAATAAATAAACAGCAATAATTAAAACATCATAAAACAGGCAGCAGCCAAGCCAAGCCAAATAAGGGAAGAAAAAGAACCACCCAAAACATCAACAACAGGATCCTCATGGAAGAGACGGGCAGGCAGGAGAAGGATCATACGACAAATTCATCTCCCAAATCTCTTGCAGGCATTCATGTCCAGGTTCTCCCAGGAAAGCTATTTCTGCATTTGTATGAATTGTATTTGTTTTGTTTTGTTTTTGGCAGCCTTTCTGTTGTAGAGAAGAGGAAAAGAGCACACACATTAACCTGAATTTCCCAGGCTGTTATAACAGAGTGCCCACTTGAAAATAGAATAAATGGCAGATGTGATGAAAGAGAGAATCCGAGGTTGTGATGTTTTGTGTTGTGTTAAATCCTCTCTAGGAAATACACCAGGAATTCTTAAATTCCAATATCTATGACTCTTGGCTGGCTTTATGCTAAACATAAAGTGACCAACATTCAGTGGAACTATCCAAGGTTCTGAAATGAGCTGAGCTCTTGGATTCAGCACCTTGGAGACCTCCTTTAACATTTGAAATCTGCAAGTCAATGCTATGGAATCATGAGAGTTGTCATTTTTACAGTCTTTAGCCATTTCTGCTAAAGAGTGCGGCTACCTCACCAAACAACAACTGTCAACATTGACATTGAGCTCTAGAAGTTCAAATGATGCATTAATTCTGCAGTGTAGATGCACCCTAGAAAGGCCGAAAGGGCCAAATTGGAACCCAATGGAGGCCAGGTTCAGCCAAAAGGTCCAGGGTTCCCCAAGAGTGTACATCATTCAAAGTGCTGGCGTTAGCCTGTTGTTGTTCATTTGTTCAGTCGTCTCCGAGTATTCGTGACCTCACGGACCAGCCCACGCCAGAGCTCCCTGCTGGCCATCACCACCCCCAACTCCTTCAAAGTCAATCCAGTCACTTCAAGGATGCCATCCATCCATCTTGCCCTTGGTCGGCCCCTCTTCCTTTTACCTTCCACTTTCCCCAGCATAATTGTCTTCTCCAGGCTTTGCTGGGCGTTAGCCTATAAAGCGCTAAATGGTTCTGGCCCTACTTACCTCTCCGAACACATCTCCTCCTATGAACCGACTAGGACACTAAGATCATCTGGGGAGGCCCTGCTCTCTGTCCTGCTTGCATCACAGGCATGCTTGGCGGGGACGAGAGACAGGGCCTTCCCAGTGGTGGCCCCTCAGCTGTGGAACGCCCTGCCTGCAGATATCAGATCAGCCCCCTCCCTGCTGGCGTTTCGGAGGAAAGTGGAGACCTGGCTGTTCGAACAAGCATTTGATTAAACAGTGTAATTGAACATAAGAATACGGAATAATGGATGATGAGACTGGATTCTGATTTTACTGTTGAGGCGCTAATGATTGTTATACTGATGATTAATTATTTATGTTACAATTGTTTTTAATTGCCCTATACTTGTCTCATGATGTTTTGTATCGATGTTGTTCACTGCTTTGAGTCGGCTGAGGGTTGAGAAAAGCAGTATATAAATAAAGTAAGTAAATAAATAAATCATTGCTCATCCAGTCCTATTTGTAGGAAATGGGATCTTTCCCAGGCTTCAAATGGTGTCCTGGAATTATCCACCAAATCCTAACTATTGAAGAGAGCTCACCAACAGAATAAAAGAACAATATTAAAGTCTTTGAAACTGTTCTATATTTACATCTTTCTTTGTCTTCATGGTTTCAAAATTGCCATAGGTCATTTTATTGCCCGTCTCCATGTCCGAAACCTTTGGATGGAAGATGAAGTATATTGATTTTTCTTGTAAAAGTGTCATAGAATCATAGAATCATAAAATTGGAAGGGACCTCATGGGCCATCCGGTCCAACCCCCTGCCAAGAAGCAGGAAAATCACTTTCAAAGCACCCCTGACAGATGGCCATCCAGCCTCTGTTTCAAAACCTCCAAAGAAGGAGCCTCCACCATACTCCAGAGCAGAGAGTTCCACTGCTGAACAGCTCTCATCATTAGGAAGTTCTTCCATATGTTCAGGTGGAATCTCCTTTCCTGTTGTTTGAAGCCATTGTTCCGCATCCTAGTTTCCAGGGCAGCAGAAAACAAGCCTGCTCCCTCCTCCCCATGACTTCCCATTACATATTTATATCATTCTGAAAGGACCATGAAAATGGGTGCCGACCCATGTTGTTCATTGATGTCCTATTTTTCTTGTAATGACACAGCTCAGTGGAACACACATAGATCCCCCTATTCTTTTATCCTCATGACAAAACTGTGAGGTGGGTTTAGCCAAGAAAGTAGTGGTTGAATTGATATCCCTCAGTGACCCTTGTTATTTGAAAATTGGATTTGGGGATAATGGAAGCAGTAGTCCAACAGCTCCAAATTGCCATGGCCACTCTACACCATACTGCCTCTTTCACCACTCTGATTTTGTGAAGTGGATGCACTAACTTTGAGAAGATTTCTATCAGTGGTGGGCCCATATCTTTATGTTTTTGGTCCTCTCCTGTGAGCTTTTCGAGAGCCATCTCACAGAGCAAAAGGCAAAGCGGTCCCCCACGAGACCCTTTGAAAATGTAGCGACTTCGGTCCACGTTTATCGACTCTAAACAACAATTTGCAGCTTTATAGCTGTCTCCTTGAGTTTTCCGAGGGGACACATATCCTTGCAGAAAATGGGCTCCTGTCTATTAATGGCCTGAAACCCCTACAAACCTTCTTTAGGTAGAGTGAGGGGAGAGAACAGATTCTCATCGCCGCTCTGGGAATGTTGCATTTTCAAACAGTTTCCCTTGCACAACCCTCTTGAGATCGCAACCATTTCCTAAAGACGTGACACCATTTCAAGGGAGTCTTCAGAAATTAAATCGGCACACAGAGGACACTGCTTTATATTGAGCCAAAGCCTTGATTCAACTACTTCTGGATGGTTTGCACTGACAAACAGCTTTTGGCAAAACTCTTTCCTTGGAGATGTTGAGGATCAAATCTAGGACTTTAGAATCATAGACTTGGAAGGGTCATCTAATCCAACCTACGGCTATGCTGGAAGACACAACTAAATCCCTCCCAAAGATTTCCATCCAGCCTCTCTTTAAAGACCTCCAAAGATGGAGAGTCTACCATACTTTGTGAGGTCCATTCAATGGTTGGACATCTCTTATCATAGAGAAGTTCTTCCTAATGTTTAGGTCAGTTGTTCTCAACCCTTCTAATGCCACGACCCCTTAATACGCTTCCTCATGTTATGGTGACCCCCAACCACAAAATTAGTTTCGTTGCTACTTCATAACTGTCATTTTGCTGCTGTTAGGAATAGTAATGTAAATATCTGATATGCAGGATGTATTTTATTCACTGGACCCAAATTTGAATACTGGTGAGTTTGGGGGAGGGTATTGATTTTGTCCTGTGGGAGTTGTAGTTGCTGGGATTTATAGTTCTCTTCCAATCAAAGAGCATTCTGAACTCCACCATTGATGGAATTGAATCAAACTTGGCACACAGAACTCCCATGGCCAACAGAAAATACTGGAAGGGTTTGGTGGGCATTGACCTTGAGTTTTGGGAGTTGTAGTTCACCTACATCAAGAGAGCACTGTGGACGCAAACAATGATGGATCTGGACCAAACTTGGCACGAATTCTCAATATGCCCAAATGTGAACACTGGTGGAGTTTGGGGGAAAATAGACCTTGACATTTGGGAGTTGTAGTTACTGGGATTTATAGTTCACCTACAATCAAAGATTTCTGAACCCCACCAATAATTGAATTGGGCCAAACTTCCCACACAGAACCTCAATGACCAACAGAAAAAACTGTGTTTTATGATGGTCTTTGGTGACCCCTCTGACACCCCATCGTGAACCCTCCAGGGGTCCCAACCCCCAGGTTGAGAAACACTGGTTTAGGTGAGATTTTTTTGCCTTCCAATTAACTTTGGAGCAGCAGAAAACAAACTTGTCTCCATCCTCTCCATGACATCAGATCTTTAAAGATAGTTACAACGACACTTTTCCATCTTTGCTTCTCCAAGGCAGACATTCTTAACTCCCTCAGCTGTTCCTCACAGAGCTTGGTCTCCAGACTTTTGGCCGCCTTTCTCTGGATATATTCCAGTTTATCACCAACTTTCTGGAATGGGACACAATATTCTTGTCCTAAAACCCAGCTCTTGTGGGTTACCACAGAAAGAAATAGAGGGGACTCCATTCACTTAAGTCTTTATCTTAAAGTTCAGACTAAACTCCACAATGGATATGCTGGCCAAGGATTTTCAGTGGCCACATTGAATCTCTACATTTATATCATCTCACTTTGTGCCTTATTCTGGGGAATCCTGCTACATCATATCATCCTTCTCAGAACAAGGCCTTATGGCAGTGGTTCTCAACCTTGCTAATGCCGCGACCCCTTAGTACAGTTCCTCGTGTTGTGGTGACTCCCAGTCATAACGTTATTTTTGTTGCTACTTCATAACAGTAATTTTGCTCCTGTTATGAATCGTAATCTAAATATCTGATATGCAGGATATATTTTTAGTCACTGGACCACATTTGGCACAAATACCCGATATGCCCAAAATTTGAATACTGGTGGGGTTGGGGTGATTGATTTTATCATTTGGTAATGCTGGAGTTGCTGGGATTTATAGTTCGCTTACAATCAAAGAGCCTTCTGAACTCCATCAATGATGGAATTTAATCAAACATGGCACACAGAATTCCCATGACCAAGAGAAAATACTGGGAAGGTCTGGTGGACATTGACCTTGAGTTTTTGGAGTTGTAGTCTGCCTACATCCAGAGAACACTGTGGACTCAAGCAATGATGGATCTGGATCAGACTTGGCACAAATACTCAATACACCCAAACGTGAACACTGGTAGAGTTAGGAGAAAATAGACCTTGCCATTTTGGAGTTGTAGTTGTTGGGATTTATAGTTCAGCAACAATGAAATAGCATTCCGAACCCCACCAACGATAGAATTGGACCAGACTTTCCACACAGAAGCCCCATGACCAACAGAAAATACTATGTTTTCTGATGGTCTTTGGTGACCCCTCTGACACCCCCTTGCGACCCCCACAGGGGTCCCGACCCCCAGGTTGAGAATCACTGCCTTATGGAGTTAGATTAGGAAGAATGAGCCATGTTTCTAGTCCTCATGGTTGCATAAATAACTTTGCATGACAACTTTGGAGTTTGAAAAGCCAGCTGTGATTCTGAGGAGCACTGCTTTCGACTAGACTACAAGGCAGAAAACAAAATTATTCAGCTATTCAGATATATGCAAATGTGATTAATTTATGCATGTCATCAAGCCCTATTTTGGTTAGCGAGAAAAATGTACTTTTCCTTTCCCTCTCTACATATAAATGTAATCGTATACATGCAAACCTAGCCATAGGTTTCCTTGGGTTTTTAAAAAATGGAAACACAAAGGTGCTGGGATTTATTTTCCCACAAATCCTAAAGGGGAATTACGCAGAGTAATAAAATAAAGAAGAATTATAAACGGGGAAGTGGAATGGAGGAAATATGGAATAAATCACAAGACGGGAGGAAGGTTCCCATTCGTAAAAACCCAAGATCGGCGCTAACAAAATTACGGCCGAAACAGCAGCCGATCCTTGTTAAATATTGGAAAGGGGGAGCGCTTATAACAAAATACCTGCTAAATCTTCAAGAGGGAAACGGATGAGGCTGAAATATTATGATGCTATGGGGATGGGATGGCTATAAGGCCTAGTTTGGAATCATAGAATCATAGAATCATAGAATCAAAGAGTTGGAAGAGACATCATGGGTCATCCAGTCCAACCCCCTGCCAAGAAGCAGGAATATTGCATTCAAATCACCCCTGACAGATGGCCATCCAGCCTCTGCTTAAAAGCTTCCAAAGAAGGAGCCTCCACCACACTCCGGGGCAGAGAGTTCCACTGCTGAACGGCTCTCACAGTCAGGAAGTTCTTCCTAATGTTCAGATGGAATCTCCTCTCTTGTAGTTTGAAGCCATTGTTCCGCGTCCTAGTCTCCAAGGAAGCAGAAAACAAGCTTGCTCCCTATTGTGGGGACTGGTGGAATCCAGTGGAAATGCTGAATCCACTCTGGGCTTTAGCCCAAACTTTATAGGATCTAACCTTTATTTCCAGTGAAGAAGGTTATGGGGAGGAGATTTTGAACATGGAAATATTGACACTATCATGGCCAAGTAGTGATTTTGAATATGGAATACTTAACTACATTTACATTGACTCTATAGAGTTTTTTTAATTGTATTTTTTCCACTTTGGCAGAAAATCTAACTAAGTAGCAAATAATACAGTATTCTGGCTGCTCAGTGATGGCTGCGTTGGGTTTTACTCCAAAATTTCAGGTTATTCTTTAAGACATTGATGGAGCAAAGATGCTCCTCTGAGGCAGGCCATTCTTCTGTATTCGCCATCTGCTCTCTGGCCCTAGAACTCAACAAAAAAGCTCCTGTTTTATAGCAGATTTCCTATGAAGCCCATGAGGTAGCAGTCCTTTGTGATATTATACATTTTTCTCAGGAGAAGGCGGTGATTTACAATATCATATACAGCTGACAGGTCTATGAAGACAGCTCCTGAAATCTGCTGACTTCAAAACCATCTATGTGCTGAGTCAGGTTCAGCACTTGTGATGCGCACCTTTTGCCTTTCCTGAAACCAGCTTGCTGTGGAATCATACATGGGCCTACTTTTTCCATAATTCTATGCAAAATAAGTCTCCATAATTCTATGCAAAATGATCAGTCACTGCCAGAAGGGACAGAGAGTTTCTTCTATGCTGATGATCTTGCCATCACCACTCAAGCAGGGCGCTTTGAAATGGGTGAACAGAAGCTCACCATGTTCTTACTGCCTATTACAGGGAAAACCAAATGATTCCTAATCCATATAAACCTTGGTTGTGTGCTTTTCATCTTAAGAACAGAGAAGCATCTCGAGCTCTGAGTATTACCAGGGAAGGAATCCCACTGGAGCATGGCAGCACACCAAAATACCTGGGAGTCACTATGGTACAGTGGGTTAAAGCCCTGTGCTGGCAGGATTGAAGACCGACAGGTCGCAGGTTCGAATCTGGGGAGAGGCGGATGAGCTCCCTTTATCAGCTCCAGCTCCTCATGCAGGGCCATGAGAGAAGCCTCCCACAAGGATGATAAAAACATCAAATCATCTGGGTGTCCCCTGGGCAATGTCCTTGCAGACGGCCAATTCTCTCACAACAGGAGTAACTCCTGACACGACAAAAACAAAACAAAAAAAACAACTATGGACCATGCTCTGACTTACAAGAAGCACTGCTTGAATATCAAGCAAAAAGTGGGTGCTAGAAATAATATTGTAAGGAAGCTGACAGGCACAACCTGGGGATCACAACCAGACACAGTGAAGACATTTGTCCTTGCACTTTGCTACTCTGCTGTTGAATACGCATGCCCAATGTGGAAGACATTTCAACACGTTAAAACAGTGGATGTGGCTCTTAATGAGACATGCCAAATTATCACGGGGTGTCTGTGCCCTACGCCGCTGGAGAAATTACACTGTTTAGCCGGTATTGCACCACCTGACATCCGCTGGGAAGTAGCAGCCAGTAGTGAAAGGACCAAGCCATTGACATCTTCAACCCATCCTCTGTTCAGATATCGGCCAGCATGACAATGCCTTAAATCAAGAAACGGTTTCCTGAGATCTACAGAGATACTCACAGGAAAACCTCAGCAAGCAAGAGTCCAAAAGTGGCAGGCTAAAAATCCAGCACCTCAGTTAGTGGCTGAGACCAGATGAGAAACTCCCTCCTGGGCACACAGAAGAGTGGATGAAAAGATTGCAAGACGCAGAGCCTTCCAGGTCATCTACTCTTCTGTGTGCCCAGGAGGGAGTTTCTCATCTGGTCTCAGCCACTAACTGAGGTGCTGGATTTTTAGCCTGCCACGTTTGGACTCTTGCTTGCTGAGGTTTTCCTGCAAGTATCTCTGTAGATCTTAGGAAGCTGTTTCTTGATTTAAGGTATTGGCATGGGGCTACAAAGTGATGTCCGTGACATGTGAGTTTCAAGAACAAACCACAGACCACTTACTACAATACAGCCTGAGCCCTCCCACATGCACAATGGAGGACCTTCTCACAGCGACACCAGAGGCACTCCAAGTGGCCAGCTTCTGCTCAAAGGACATTTAGCATCATGCCAAGTTTTTAAACTTTGGGTTGTTGTAGGTTTTTTCGGGCTATGTGGCCATGTTCTAAAGGCATTTTCTCCTGACGTTTCGCCTGCATCCATGGCAAACATCCTCAGAGGTAGTGAGGTCTGTTGGAACTAGGAAAAAGGGTTTATATATCTGTGGAATGACCATGGTGGGACAAACGACTCTTGTCTGCTGGAGCAAGGTGTGAATGTTTCAGCTGACCACCTTGATTAGCATTTGATGGCCTGGCAGTGCCTGGAGCAATCTTTTGTTGAGAGGTGATTAGCTGTCCCAGATTGTTTTCCCTCTGTTATTTTGCTGTTTTAATTTTAGAGTTTTTTTAATACTGTTAGCCAGATTTTGTTCATTTTAATGGTTTCTTCCTTTCTGTTGAAATTGTCCACATGCTTATGGATTTCAATGGCTTCTCTCTGTAGCCTGACATGATGATTGTTGGTGTGGTCCAGCATTTCTGTGTTCTCAAATAATATGCTGTGTCCAGGCTGATTCATCAGATGCTCTGCTATGGCTGACTTCCCTGGTTGAAGTAGTCTGCAGTGCCTTTCATGTTCCAAAATCTGGCTACCAGTATTAAAAAAAACTCTAAAATTACAACAGCAAAACAACAGAGGGAAAACAATTTGGGACATCTAATCACCTCTCAAGAAAAGATTGCCCCAGGCATTGCCAGGCTATCAAATGCTAATCCAGGTGATCAGCTGAAACATTCACACCTAGCTCCAGCAGACAAGAGTCGTTTGTCCCATCCTGGTCATTCCACAGATATATAAACCCTTTTCCCCAGTTCCAACAGACCTCACTACCTCTGAGGATGCTTGCCATAGATGCAGGCGAAACGTCAGGAGAGAATGCCTCTAGAACATGGCCATACAGCCCAAAAAAACCTACAACAACCCAGTTTCAGTTCACTCTTTAAGACATTGATGGAACAAGCATGCTCCTCTGAGGCAGGCCATTCTTCTGTTTTCGCCATCTGCTTCACTGGCCCTGGAACTCAACAAAAAAGCTCCTGTTTTGTAGCAGATTTCCTATGAAGCTGGTGAGGGTGGGACAAAGGACTCTTGTCTTCTGGAGCTAGGTGTGAATGTTTCAACTGATCATCATGATTAGCATTTGATTGCCTGGCTTTGTTTGTGTTTTTAAATGAATTTTAACTGTACCCTCAACTTGCTTCTGACACAATGAATAAAAATAACGCTTTAAGACAGCAAACCAACTCTGGGGTTGTTGTTCAAGTTCTGTTTGATATAAAAGTTTGGACTAAAACCTGGAGCAAAAACTATCATTAACTTTTTGGGAACTCTTTGCCACCCACTGTTCATATCAACCTTTTTTGTTGCTTGTGTGTTTATCTGTACGTCTAATGCTTTTGGGTCCCTTCTTGTATGGAAATAAAGAAGCAAGAGAGCGTGACTTTGGCTGAAGACTTTTGCAGCCTTTCTAATAAAGTTTACCCAGAAGAAAGATGAGACACACACAGAGAAAGGCAAAGAGCGATAACTGGTTTTGTTCCAGGACAACCTCTTCCCGGCCTCAGGTGCAAGAAGAGAGAGAAAAAGGGGAGAGAAAAGAAGGAGGGGAGCCCTTTCTTTTGACCGGTCACCCTCTCTGGGTGTCGCCGATGGCAGGGGAAACTGGTCCCAAGCCCATGGCCCCAGCTGTCACTCCGAGCGATGAATTACATGCTATAAGAAGGTGTTGACAGGCACAGCTGGCCTGCAGAGAGCGATGAAAAGAGGACAAAAATCCAGAGTTCAGGCAGAGCTGGCTTGTTAGGAACACAAGGGGGACCGTTAAGGGGCAGGCCACGGCAGCAGAAGCGCTCCATCTCCTGGTCAAGAGGAGAATGGCCACTGTGGTGTCATAGGAGGGACCCCAAAGGTCATCTAGTCCAACCCCCTGTTGCTGTTCTTGTGTGCCATCAGGTCCACCGTGACCAAAACTCCAAGCCCTATGAGAAGTGACTTAGGGAGCTGGGGATGCTTACCTTGGAGAAGAGAAGACTGGGAGAAGGGGACATGAGAGCCATATTTCAACATTTGAAAGGATGTCAGATTGAAGAAGAAGCAAGGCTTGGCTTTTGATGGACACAATGATGCAATTGATTCAAATTGCAGAAAAATTTCTGCTTTGGTCAGACCTGACCTGGAATCATACTGTGTCTCATTCTGGGAACCACAATAGAAGAGAGATATTGACAAGCTGGAATGTGTCCAGAGGAGGGTGACTCAAAGGATCAAGGGTCTGGAGAACAAGCCCTATGAGGAGCGGCTTAAAGAGCTGGGCATGTTTAGCCTGAAGAAGAGAATCATAGAATCATAGAATCAAGGAGTTGGAAGAGACCTCATGGGCCATCCAGTCCAACCCTATTCTGCCAAGAAGCAGGAATATTGCATTCAAATCACCCCTGACAAATGGCCATCCAGCCTCTGCTTAAAAGCTTCCAAAGAAGGAGCCTCCACCACACTCCAAGGCAGAGAGTTCCACTGCTGAACGGCTCTCACAGTCAGGAAGTTCTTCCTAATGTTCAGATGGAATCTCCTCTCTTGTAGTTTGAAGCCATTGTTCCGCGTCCTAGTCTCCAGGGAAGCAGAAAACAAGCTTGCTCCCTCCTCCCTGTGGCTTCCTCTCACATATTTATACATGGCTATCATATCTCCTCTCAGCCTTCTCTTCTTCAGGCTAAACATGCCCAGTTCCCTAAGCCGCTCCTCATAGGGCTTGTTCTCCAGACCCTTGATCATTTTAGTCGCCCTCCTCTGGACACATTCACCTTGTCAATATCTCTCTTGAATTGTGGTGCCCAGAATTGGACACAATATTCCAGGTGTGGTCTAACCAAAGCAGAATAGAGCATGGGGAGCATTACTTCCCTAGATCTAGACACTATGCTCCTATTGATGCAGGCCAAAATCCCATTGGCTTTTTTTGCCACCACATCACATTGTTGGCTCATGTTTAACTTGTTGTCCACTTGTTGTAACTTTTTGTAGGCTGAGAGGAGACATGATGAGGGCCATGGATCAAGATGCGAGGGGAAGTCATAGGGAGAATGAAGCAGACTTGTTTTCTGCTGTCCTGGAGACTAGGACGCAATGGAACAATGCAAACTACAGGAAATAAAGGAGATTCCACCTGAACATGAGGAAGAACCTCCTAACTGTGAGAGCTGTTCAGCAGTGGAACTCTCTGGCTCACAGTGTGTTGGAGGCTCCTTCTTTGGAGGCTTTTAAACAAAGAGGCTGGATGGCCATCTGTTGGGGTGCTTTGAATGTGATTTTCCTGCTTCTTGGCTGGGGATTGAACCAGAGGACTCTTCCAACTCTATGTTTCTATGATTAGAAAGGATATACTAACTGGGAGCATAATGGAGTTTCCTTTGGAGGTTTTCAAGCAGAGGGAGGCTGGGTGACCATATGTCAGGAGGTCTTGGACTGGCAGAAAAGGGTTAGACTGGATGGCCCTTGGGGATCTCTTCCAACTCTATAACTCCATGACCTATGAAGACCCCTCTTAATATTTTATTGGTGGGATTTTATTCAATGGAGAGTTGACATTGTCATCCTTTTTGGCTAGACGAGTGCTCAAGCTCACCCAGTGCATTTCCATAGCTGAACAGGGATTCGATCTGGCCTCCCAGTATCCTAGTCCAACTTGGGTCCTCCATGTGTTTTGGACTTCAGCTCCCACAATTCCTAATACAATTCCGCTCAGCGGGCGTAGGGACAAAGAAAGGGGCCTGAGGCTATTAGGAATTGTGGGAGTTGAAGTCCAAAAAACCTGGAGGGCCCAAGTTTGCCCATGCCTGATCTATCCTGTAGATTGATTTGAACTGTTCGGAACACAGTTGTCAATAGGGAAAATGTGTCTTTGAACATTGGCATGAAAACAAGAATTATGCCTCTTGGTTGTTGTGAGTTTTCCAGGCTGTATGGCCATGCTCCAGAAGCACTCTCTCCTGATGTTTTGCCCACATCTATGGCAGGCCTCCTCAGAGGTTGTGAGGTCTGTTGAAACAGGCAAGTGAGGTTTATATATTTGTGGAATAATGTCCAGGGTGGGAGAAAGAACTGCTTGAGGCAAGTGTGCTTGTCTGCTTGAGGCAAGTGTGAATGTTGCAACTGGCCAAGTTGATTAGCATCAAATGGTCTTGCAGTTTCAAAGCCTGGCTGCTTCCTACCTGGGGGAATCCTTTGTTGGGAGGTGCTATTTCATATCAGAGAATGCTTCTGGAGCATGGCCAGACAGCCTGAAAAACTCACAGCAACTAAGAAGCATTTTTTTTATGCCAATAGTATTTTCAAAGACACATTTTCCCTACTGACAACTGTGTTCTGAAAGAAACAATTCACCAGTATGGTCCTAGGCCTGGAAAATACAAAAGAAAAGAGATATTTCCTTGTACTTTTAATAAGTGGAGATGTTTGGGGACAGAGGGCTATGCAGTTGGGACTGTTCCAATAGTTGAAACGTAATGAAGAATGTTTACATTTCCCTTTCTTTTACAGAAAATGACATTCTTGGCATCTCTCAAAAGTTGGCAAACTGAGTAAAGACATTTCTCTGACCTGTTCCTTCTTTTTTTCAGTTTCTTCTCAGTTAAAGTGTTTACTGCTATGGAATATTGCTTTTTGAGGTTTTGGGAGAGCGTCTCCATGGATCTCGAACTCAGTCCTTTGCCAATTTAGAAATAAATAAATAAGTACACTTATACATATTATAAAAGTGAAAATATGTATGTATCGAATAGTAGCTATGTATGTATGTTCTGGGATGATTCCTACATGACTTAATGGATCTGGACCAGTGTCATCATGATCCAACTTAAAATGATGGCAGAGTTTGGAAGGGGAGGTCGTTAGAGGATGATAGGAGTTGTAGTCCATCTACATATGGAGAGCTGTGTTAATCCCACCAGCAATAGATCTGATGGGGGGCGGGGGGCGGGCTGATACAGGATGATGGGAGTCTGAGTCCAGCCTCCATGAACCTTTCTAGTAAATAGCATGACAAAATAACAAATGCTAGGTATATATACTAAAGGTGGTAAAATTTTCTCTTTGACATTAAATCTAGTTGAGTCTAACTCTGGGGGTTGGTGCTCATCTCCATTTCTAAGCCGAAGAGCTGGTGTTGTCCATAGACTCCTCCTAGGTCATGTGGCCTGCATGACTGCATAGCGCGCTGTTATCTTCCTACTAGAGCGGTACCTATTGATCTACTCACCACAATTGAAGAGAGATATTGACAAGCTGGAATGTGTCCAGAGAAGGGCGACCAAAATGATCAAGGGTCTGGAGAACAAGCCCTATGAGGAGCAGCTTAAGGAGCTGGGCATGTTTAGCCTGAAGAAGAAGGCTGAGAGGAGATATGATAGCCAATTGTATAAATATGTGAGAGGAAGCCACAGGGAGGAGGGAGCAAGCTTGTTTTCTGCTTCCTTGGAGACTAGGACGCAATGGAACAATGGCTTCAAACTACAAGAAAGGAGATTCCATCTGAACATGAGGAAGAACTTCCTGACTGTGAGAGCCGTTCAGCAGTGGAACTCTCTGCCCCAGAGTGTGGTGAAGGCTCCTTCTTTGGAAGCTTTTAAACAGAGGCTGGATGGCCATCTGTCAGGAGTGATTTGAATGCAATATTCCTGCTTCTTGGGAGGGGGTTGGACTGGATGGCCCATGAGGTCTCTTCCAACTCTTTGATTTGATTTCATTCTGCTCACATTTTCAAGCTTTCAAACTGCTAGGTTGGCAGAAGTTAGGGCTAATAGTGGGAGCTCACTCTGTCCCACAGATTTGAACCACCGACCTTCCAGTCAGCAAGTTGTGCATTTCACTGGTCTAGCCTGATGCACCACCACATCCCCCAATATGGCTAGTGCATAAATAAAAGAGATTGCACCCTGTCTTTTCTGCTGTTTCCTCTATTGTCTCCTCATTTTGTCAATATTTGGACTATAAGCCCCTTGGGGGGGGGGGGGAGACCTATCTTCTTGTTCACTGATAAGATCAATGCCACTAAACATTTCAGAAGAATTTGAGAAAGCTGAAAACCCAATACCCACAATCCACCCCCAAACAGTATTGGGGGATACTGGGAGTTGTAGTCCAAAGGGCTTAACTTTTCTAACCTCCAAAACCACTCCAAGAGTCCTTTGTCCCACCCTGGTCATTCCACAGATATATAAACCCTTTTTCCTAGTTCCAACAGACCTCACTACCTCTGAGGATGCTTGCCATAGATGCAGGCGAAACGTCAGGAGAGAATGCCTCTAGACCATGGCCGTATAGCCCGAAAAAGCCTACAACTACCCCAAGCTTGTTACTATGCAGAATAAAACACTTGACAACATACTACTCATCGTCTTTTAATTTCGCTAATATTATTTTGGGCCTTTATTTATCTGCTGTATTATGTTCCTGGTTTATTTATACACCACCACTGCCGATGGCTTTGCCTTCCACCTCCATTTCCCCGCCGCCCCAGACAACTTAAGTGTTGACAAACAGGCCTTTCTCTCTGTGTTTTAATTGATATTTAATTGCATTATTTGTTGGTTGGTTTTAATTGCTTTGCTGTGTATCTCCTCAATGTTGCTTTGTTTTAATTTGCGCTGGAAAGCACTCTGGGATGAATAGGCAAATACATGCCTTCCAAGGCACAAACAAGCAGACAGGCAAAAGGCGTTTGGGTACTGGATGTTTGTTCCAGATCTAAACATAAACATGACCTCTTGCTTACTTTTGCAACCTCTCATTGCTTCCTTGGGTGCATCTCCATGGCAGGGTTAATGCAGTTTGATACCACTTTAACTGCCACGGCTCTATGCTAGGAAAACAAAGGGTTTGTTGTTGTTCATGCGTTCAGTTGTCTCCGACTCTTCGTGACCTCACGGACCAGCCCACGCCAGAGCTCCCTGTCGGCCGTCACCACCCCAAGCTCCTTCAAGGTCAGTCCAGTCCCTTCAAGGATGCCATCCATCCATCTTGCCCTTGGTCGGCCCCTCTTCCTTTTGCCTTCCACTTTCCCCAGCATAATTGTCTTCTCCAGGCTTTGCTGTCTCCTCATGATGTGGCCAAAGTACTTCAACTTTGTCTCTAGTCTCCTTCCCTCCAATGAGCAGTCGGGCTTTATTTCTTGGAGGATGGACTGGTTGGATCTTCTCGCAGTCCAAGGCACTCTCAGAACTTTCCTCCAACACCACAGCTCAAAAGCCTCGATCTTCCTTCACTCAGCCTTCCCTAAGGTCCAGCTCTCACATCCGTAGGTTACTACAGGGAATACCATGGCTTTGACTAGGCGGATCTTTGTTGCCAGTCTGATGTCTCTACTCTTGACTATTTTATCGAGACTGGACATTGCTCTCCTCCCAAGAAGTAAGCGTCTTCTGATTTCCTGGCCACAGTCTGCATCTGCAGTAATCTTTGCACCTAGAAATACAAAGTCTGTCACGGCCTCCACAATTTCTCCCTCTATTTTCCAGTTGTCAATCATTCTTCTTGCCATAATCTTGGCTTTTTTGACATTTAGCTGCAACCCAGCTTTTGCGCTTTCTTCTTTCACCTTGATTAGAAGGCTCCTCAGCTCCTCCTCGCTTTCGGCCATCAGAGTGGTGTCATCTGCATATCTGAGGTTGTTAATGTTTCTTCCAACAATCTTAACCCCAGCCTTGCATTCCTCAAGCCCCACACATCCTCGCATGATGTGTTCTGCATACAAGTTAAAAAGGTTGGGTGAGAGGATGCAGCCTTGCCGGACGCCTTTCCCAATCTTGAACCAGTCTGTTGTTCCGTGGTAAGTTCTGACTGTTGCTCCTTGGTCCTTGTACAGATTCCTCAGGAGAGAGACAAGATGGCTTGGTATGACAAAAGGTACAAAAGGGTACTGGATGTTTATTCCAGATACTCTTGCTTACATTTGCAACTTATCATTGCTTCCTTGGGTGCATCTACATGGCAGGGTTAATGCAGTTTGGTACCACTTTAACTGCCATGGCTCTATGCTAGGGAAACAAAAACTTTTCTAAAAATGCCCCTTCATTGAATTATCCTGCTTGGAATTCCCCTTTCATCCTAAAAAGGAGATGGAGGAACACGAGAATATTAAAACCTCGTCATTTGCTATTCCGTTATTGTTTTCTCATTATACGTGTTTATTTTTTAAGTCGCTTGTGCGGAATGGGGAGTTTGTTTTAAATATTAAGTACGGCTTGTTGTTTTTCCCTCTTCCTTGGAATGAAAAATGCCGAGGTTCTTTTTTTTTTTTCATCGAGAGGGAGCAAATCCCTCCCTCCTTGCCGCAAGATTTTAAATTGCAAAGGTAAGTGGCCAAGTCCAATCAAATAAATAAAGAATAAACACAAGCTGGGGAAGAGCTAATATTGGATATAATGCAAAGAGCAACTCAGCGAAATATCTCTTTGAAGACCGTTTCGATTGTCTTTGGAAACATTAGAGACAAAGAGTATATTTCTTGTATTGTCAAAAGCTTTCACGGCCAGAATCACTGGGTTGCTGTGAGTTTTCCGGGCTACATGGCCATGTTTCAGAAGCATTCTCTCCTGACGTTTCACCCACATCTATGGCAGGAATCCTCAGAGGTTGTGAGGTCTGTTGGAAACTAGGACAAGTGGTGTTTATATATATGTGGAAAAGCCAGACCCTGAAACTGCCAGGCCATTAAATACTATTAAATGCATGGTTGTTCTTGTGTGTCTACAAGTCATTTCTGGCTCATGGCAACCTGAAGATCAACCTAGCTCAAGGTTTCCTGGGAATATTTGTTCAAAAGAGGACCTTTGTTGTCCTCTGAAGCTTGTTGTTCTTGTTGTTGTTGTTGTTGTTTATTCATTCAGTCACTTCTGACTCTTCATGACCTCCCATGCCAGAGTTCCCTGTCAGCCGTCACCACCCCAAGCTTCTTCAAGGTCAAGCCAGTCACTTCAAGGATACCATCCCTCCATCTTGCCCTTGGTTAGCCCCTCTTCCTTTTTCCTTCTGTCTTCCCCAGCATCATTGTCTTCTCCAAGCTTTCCTGTCTTCTAATGATGTGGCCAAGGTACCTCATCTTTGTCTCTAGTATCCTTCCCTCCAGTGAGCAGCCGGGCATTATTTCCTGGAGTATGGACTAGTTGGATCTTCTCGCAGTCCAAGGCACTCCCAGAATTTTCCTCCAACACCACAGTTCAAAAGCATCTCTCTTCCTTCGCTCAGCCTTCCTTATGGTCCAGCTCTCACATCCATAGGTTACTACGGGAATACCATTGCTATGATAATGGAAACAGCTGTGTGACTATATAATTAATGTGATTGTTTTTAATCTATTGTTTATTTATGGTTTTATATTGTTTTTATAGTATGTTATTGTGGCATTGCATTTCTGCCAATGTTAGCCACTCTAAGTTGAGAAGGGCAGGGTAGAAATGTTGTAAATAAATAAATAAATAAATAAATATAACTTACTTACTTACTTACTCCTTAGGCGATCCCTCGTTGGCCGAGTAGGATAATCTTTCAGGATTCTTGTGGCTCCGTAGGTGACTGTGGAACCCTATTCTTGACCTGCATCTTCTCCTGCAGTGAGGGCATTGGTTTCCAGGTGGAAGGCGGTCTCGGCTGGGGTTGGCTTGATGTGCCTTCCTTTTGGCACATTTCTCTCTTTCACCCTCCATTCATGCCTCTTCAAATTCTGCAGCACTGGTGGTCACAGCTGACCTCCAGCTGGAGCGCTCAAGGGCCAGGGCTTCCCAGTTCTCAGTATCTATGCCAGAGGTTTTTAAGGTTGGCCTTGGGCCCATCTTTCAATCTCTTTTCCTGTCCACCAACATTTCATTTTCCATTCTTGAGTTCAGAGTAGAGCAACTGCTTTGGGAGATGGTGGCCGGGCATCCGGACAACGTGGCCAGTCCAGCGGAGTTGATGGTGGAGGACCATAGCTTCAATGCTGGTGGTCTTTGCTTCTTCCAGCACACTGATGTTTGTCCGCTTGTCTTCCCAAGAGATTTGCAGGATTTTCCGGAGGCAGCGCTGATGGAATCGTTCCAGGAATTGCATGTGACATCTGTAGACAGTCCACGTTTCGCAGGCATATAGCAGGGTTGGGAGGACAATAGCTTTATAAACAAGCACCTTGGTATTCCTACGGATGTCTCGGTCCTCAAATACTCTCTGCTTCATTTGGAAAAATGCTGTACTCACAGAGCTCAGGCGGTGTTGTATTTCGGTGTCTATGTTGACTTTGGTGGAGAGGTGGCTATGCAGATCTTCATTGCCAGTGTGATGTCTCTACTCTTCACTATTTTATCAAGACTGGTCATTGCTCTGCTTCCAAGAAGTTAACATCTACTAATTTCCTGGCTGTACTCTGCAACTGCAGTAATATTCACACCTAGAAATACAAAGAATTCAGAATTCCTCTGAAGCTGGGACTGTGCAACTATCACTACATGGCTCATGCTCCCTCAATGAGTTTCCATTGGTTGGTCTCCACACTCCATTGCCCAAACAGCTATATTGTCAAAGTCCTTGATCTTGCTTTGCCAGAACTGCAGTTCTAAAAGGTAGCTCATCTCATGTGTCCAACTTTCCTCAGCCTGGTATCCTCTGGATATTTTGGATTTCATAGAATCATAGAATCATAGAACCAAAGAGCTGGAAGAGACCTCATGGGCCATCCAGTCCAACCCCCTGCCAAGTAGCAGGAATATTGCATTCAAAACACCCCTGACAGATAGCCATCCAGCCTCTGTTTAAAAGCTTCCAGAGAAGGAGCCTCCACCACACTCCGGGGCAGAGAGTTCCACTGCTGAACGGCTCTCACAGCCAGGAAGTTCTTCCTCATGTTCAGATGGAATCTCCTTTCTTGTAGTTTGAAGCCATTGTTCTGCGTCCTAGTCTCCAAGGAAGCAGAAAACAAGCTTGTTCCCTCCTCCCTATAAGTTCCCCTCACATCTTGATCCGTGGCCCTCATCATGTCTCCTTTCCATCTTCTCTTCTTCAGGCTAAACATGCCCAGCTCCTTAAGCTGCTCCTCATAGGGCTTGTTCTCCAGACCCTTGATCATTTTAGTCGCCCTCCTCTGGACACATTCCAGCTTGTCAATATCTCTCTTCAATTGTGGTGCCCAGAATTGGACACAATATTCCAGGTGTGGTCTAACCAAAGCTCCAAGGATCCTTCTCCACTGACTATATTAAAGGTAAAGGTAAAGGTAAGTCCAGTCATATCTGACTCTGGGGTGTGGTGCTCATTTCCATTTCTAAGCCGAAGAGCCAGCGTTGTCCGTAGACACCTCCAAGGTCATGTGGTCGGCATGACTGCATGGAGCGCCGTTACCTTCCCACCAGATTGATCTACTCACATTTGCATGTTTTCGAACTGCTAGGTTGGCAGAAGCTAGGGCTGACAGTGGAAGCTCACGCCACTCCCCGGAATCGAACCTGTGACCTTTCGATCAACAAGCTCAGCAGCTCAGTGCTTTAACCCACTGCACCACCGGGGGCTCTACTGACTGTATTAGCTGGGGCTTATTGGAACTGGAGTCCCATACTTCTGGAGGCCTTGTATTCATTTTAGTTTCTCTGAAGCACTGATTCTCAAACTCTGTTCCTCCATTTGTGCTGGACTTTAACTCCCAACAGCCTTGCCTGGTTTTGTCTGAGATTCTGGAAACTGAAGGCCAAAACACTTGAGGACCAGAGTTTGGGAATCACTAAACCAGAGGTTTAAAAGCAATCCCACCAACCATGAAAGGCAACCAGAGTCAACTTTACTCATTTTTTGGTTCCCTATCAAAAGCATATGCCAACCTGGGGATGATAGTATTACTATAGTGGACTTTGTGGTGTAGGAGAAGAATTAAAGCAGTTCTTTGGTTCAGCGTAGGGCTGGAGCTCTAACAGCCTTTTGTACAGCAAAGCTGCCAAAACGGGGCCAAGAGAAAATCTCCATTAATCAGAGATTCAATTAAGTTGAATAGTCATTATTAATTTTATAGGCACAGCGTTGAAGAGAAATCAGAGCAAAATGGATGACCTCCAGGAGCGGTTTCTTCCGTCAACGCCCCGGGTCAGGAGAACGGAAGGCAGCCTGTCTTTCTGGCGCAGATATTAATGAGATGCCGTTAGGTGCAAATGATAGTTTAAGAGGTGTTGCTTAACGGCGAGGCTCTGCTCTCACACACCAACACATGCACACGCATGAAGCACGCACACGCACTACAACTGTGTGCATCTTCCAAAGAGTTGTCCTCCTTGTTCGACTGGGTAATTGGAATGTCGGAACACTTGCGTTGACACTTTAATAAAGTGTCATTCGTCATCAATTTGGTATTTAATAAAAATATAATGAAACATTTATCGCAGTTTGTACGGAGTTCTATGTAACCAAAAAGAGAGAGAAAGAGAAAGATCATCCTTGAATTTGACGGAATCAGAGTATTTGTCTCTGGTTACCTACCATGAGTGGTGGCATTACTTTGGGACTGACGCAAAAACCAAAATGAGTTCAAGGTCTCCAGCAGTATGGGACTCCGGTTCCCATCACTCTCAAGCAATACATTCAATGGGGAAGGATCCTTGAAGCTTAAGTCCAAACATACACAGGATTGCAGATTGAGGATGTATGATACCTTTGATGGAGCAACTTCCCTGTCTTTTAGGCGCTATCCATGGTGCTGAAGTATAATTCCAATAGTTACCAACTAAGCCAATCCCACTGGCCTGGTACAGTTGGTTAAACCCTTGTGCTGGCAGGACTTATGACCAACAGGTCAGAGGTTCGAATCCAGGGAGAGTGTGGATGAGCTCCCTCTGTCAGCTCCAGCTTCTCATGCGAGGACATGAGAGAAGCCTCCCACAAGGATGGTAAAACATCAAAATATTTGGGCATCCCCTGGACAATGTCCTTGCAGATGGCCAATTCTCTTACACCAGAAGCGACTTGAAGTTTCTCAAGTTGCTCCTGACATAAGTAAAAACCTAGCCAGGCAAGATGGCAAACCACCAAGTAAGAAATGCATTGCTCATCTTATGATGGCTGTTTCCCTCCTCTCCTTCAACCACCACTTCCTTCATGGAAATCATTAGTAAGTCACTGTGGCAGTGGATCGTGGATGTTTCTTGGTTTTAGCTTGAACTACAAGGATACTCTTTCTGATCATAACATCAATGAGAATCTTTTGAGATGGTTGATCAATGGTGAGGGATGCTGGCGGTGGCAGTGGAATGAACTAGAGGACCATATAGTCCACATCTCTGATGTGAAATAATTCTGAAGAACCAACTTTAACCCAACAGTCAATATCTGAGGTCCAGTTTATCTTTCCATATGAATACACTCAACTTTTGAGATCTTTAGGTGAAGTCTTTAGCTAGAATCATAGTTGGAAAAGACCTTGTGGGCCATCTAGTCCAAACCCCTGCCAAGAAGTAGGAAAATCACATTCAACGCATCCCTGACAGATGGCCATCCAGCCTCTGTTTAAAAGCCTCCAAAGAAAAGGGGCCTCTACTACACTCTGTGGCAGAGAATTCCACTGTTGAACAGCTCTCACAGTTAGGAAGTTCTTCCTAATGTTCAGGTGGAATCTCCTTTCTTGTAGTTTGAAGCCATTGTTCCATTGTGTCCTAGTCTCCAGGGCAGCAGAAAACAAGCCTGCTCCCTCCTTCCTATGACTTCCCCATTACCTCTTGATCCATGGCCTTCCTCATGTCTTCTCTCGGTCTTCTCTTTTGCAGGTTACATGCCCAGCTATTTAGACCACTCCTCATTGGGCTTGTTCAGAGCCTTGATCATTTGAGTCGCCCTCCTCTGGACACCTTCCAGCTTCTCAACATCTTCCTTCAACTGTGTTGCCCAGAATTGGACACAGTGTGATTCCAGTTGTGGTCTGACCAAGGCAGAATGGAGGGGGAGCAGGACTTCTCTGAATCTAGATACTAGACTCCTATTGATGCAGCCCAAAATCCCATTGGCTTTTTTAGCTCACCTTTCTCCCAGGTATATTCAGTGACGACATGAGAGAGAGTCTTCATGGTGACTGTGCCCAGCCTGTTGAACTCCCTTCCATTGAAAGTAAGGCTGGCTTCTTCCTACTATTGTTCAAGCTCCAAGCAAATACCTTCTTATTAAGACAGACTTCGGGCTATTAACTGGCTGCTGTAGAATAGTCTTTTTATATGGGTTGGTAGGGGTTGACTGTTTTCCCCCCACCCTTCTTGTTATGTTTTTAAATACTTTTAAATTGTTTTAATGCGGTGCTTGGTTTTGATCTAATCGCTTCTTTAATTGTTTTCTTAAATATCATTTTCTGGTGTTAAAATTGGCTGGTTTTTAGTTGTATTCTTTGAACACTGGGTGCAATCTGCCTGGGAGAAAAGGAAAAGATGAAATGTAAGCATACATACATAAATGCGTAGGATGAGATCCTGTTACTGTTTTTTTTTTTTTTCCAAGATGGCGCTGTGAAGACACACAGCACTGCCAGCTCCAGGGGCAAGACCAATTGCCCCGACTTCCCCCCCCCTCGCAGCCGCTCCTTACCAACTAAATCTGGGGAAGGCTCCCCCCGGGTGATCCGAGGGAAGACGAGAAGAAGAGGGCCTCTGAAGGCCGGAGCAGCTGCGCGCTGCCGCCATTCCATCGCGGCTGGTCGCGCAACGCCGCCATTCCTTCGCGGCTGCCAACTTCCAGCTCGGTAAGCCGCGGGGCTGCCCGCCGACGTGCCCCCCACCTCCCGCTGTCCCAGGGGAGGTTGGAGTGAGGGGCCCACTCGCTCGCCGCGGTGCCTCTATTCCATCCAGGCCCGAGGCCTGCTAGGCCTCTCCGCGGCGTGCCCCACCTCCTGCCATACCGGAGGAGGTGAGAGGGAAGGCCCACTCAGCCGCCGCGGATCCCTTTGCGAGCTGCCGGAGGGAGAGTGAAAGGGCCCTATAGGCCTCCGCTGCTGCTGCTTCTACCTCTCGTCGCGCCGCCACCGCCCTCCTCCCTTACCATCTGGAGAGGGCGAAAGAAGAGCCTGCAAGCCGCGGCGCATCCGGCCCCTCTGAAACACCGAGAAGGGGCCGTGGAAGAGCGCCGGGCTGTGCTGCCTCTGCCCCTCCTCTGTCATCTGAGAGGGGTGAAAGAGAGCCGGCTGTCTGCGAGTTGATCCGGCCCCTCCGTCCATCGGGAAGGGGCCGTGGAAAGAGCTCTGAGCCGTCGCCTCCTTCTTCCATCTGAAGGCAAGTGAAGTGAGCCGGCCAGCCGCGCCTCACCCGGCCCCTCCGTTCCATCTAGGAAGGGGCCATAGAGAGAGCTCCAGCCACGCCGCCGCCGCCCCCTCCCTTGCCATCCGGGTGGGGGTGAAGACTGGACCAGCCAGCTGTGGCCTGTGTTGCCCCTCCCGCATTGAGAAGGGGCCGAAGAGCTCCAGGAAGTTGCTGTTTAAGTGTTCGAGTGTCTGCACCGGGAAGGAATTTCTGCCTGCAGCAGAAATTCACAGCTGCCATCTAACTCTTTTCTTTTACTATTTTATTTTCTTTTCCTACTTTTCCCTTAGCTAGTTGTATTTTATTTAGTTAGCTATATGTTATATGTTTAACTGCTGATAATAACAGGAGGTGCGAGGAGCAATTAGGAGTATCAATAGGAGAGGACCGGATTGCATGAGATGGTGTGAGTGAAGAAGTCCAGGAGAGCGTATGAGTTGTCCGTGATAGTAGCGAATTATAGGAAGGTGTGGAAGGTGTAGATGATAGCAGTGTGTGTGAGAGAATGTACATGTTGGTTTTAGTGTGTTGGGAGAAATTCAGGAGGATGTGAAGAATATGGGAGTATTGGAATGTTTGGTGGACTGACTGATTGTGCTGTAAGTGGGAGTGAATGAGTAATGATAAGAGTGTCTGGTGCTAGTGGTGAGAGAGTGTATTTTTTGACATAGGAATGGCTACAGCGGACTCTTATCCGGAAAATGACATTTTGCACTTTTACGACCTCCTGAGGGACTCTTTCAACCATGTGCTGTTTCAGCTCAGGTTTTTGAATGAGAAAATGGACCATCTCCTCAGAGGCTTTGCCTCCTTCTCAGGAATTACTGTGCAATCTAACCCTCCAAAGACTGAAGACTCTCTCTGTGCAGACTTAGCTAAGGACTTGTGCCAGATTGGGGAGGAAAGCACTTTAGAGCATTCGGAACTCAAGGCGGAAGGAGGGAGGGAGGGAGGGATTAAGGATGAGACATCTGAGGGAAAAGGAGAATTTCTGGGCGTACATAGGAATGGAAACATCCGGGAGTGGCAGCGGTGCAGGCTGGCTGTTCAGAGAATGGCCAACAACACAACATCCGGCCACGTGGATCAGCCCACTGCACTTTATGATTGGAATCAACATCTTTCCACAGACAGTTTTGCAGTGGACATTGCCGATCTAATGATAAACAGAGGCAGATGGACCTCCAAGAGGGCAGTTTGCAATTCCCTGGCCCAAATCCTAGGTAAAAGATCTCAGGATATAAGACTAAAAGCCATAGTGTGGTTGTGGAGGGATTACCAATCCCCTGACCGCTCCACCCGTCTTCAAATCTCATCAGAAGACGCCACTTGGCTTGGTGAGCTAATGGCTAAACAATCTGGCCTAAAGAAATGGGGAATCACCATTAGGAGGGTAGTTGTAGACCCTCACATTCGCCCCTTGTTCGATCCTGGGGCTTTGTCCTACCACACTCCACCTGGCCCCCAGGCGAACTCTACAACTAGCTCACCAGTCACGGCCCCCCCTCCTGGTTCGTATAATTTTAAGACCCCATCTGCCCCAATCGTTTCCACTCAGCCAGTCACACTTCTCCGCTCGAGAACACTCCCTTTATTTAGCCCACTTAGCTCCCTTGATACCTCACTGTCCACCTCAATATCAGAGTCATCCCTACCAGATGCTCAAGGGAGATTATTTCCCAGCCCAACTTCCTCCCCTGAGAGTTGACTAGACTCTGGTTGGGTGGGGGGAGGGAAGGTTCCAGAGAAAAGGGGTGCCATCCCAGTCGTGTGGGGAAGGAGATTTGCGGTTCATAAACATCCCAGGGAGAAGCGCAACAGAGTCCTTGCGACCCTGGAAAAGGTGGGCAGTGGTAGGCTCCTTGGCAGCCCCCTTGGTCTTAAGGTCCTGTTGATCAATGCCAGATCCGTGAATGGTAAGACCGCAGCCATCCAGGACCTGATCCTGGATGAGAGGGCGGATCTGGCATGCATCACCGAGACCTGGTTGGACGAGGTGGGAGGTGTAAACCTTTCCCAACTGTGCCCTCCAGGTTTCGGAGTGCATCAACAGGCCAGACAAGGGGGGCGGGGAGGAGGGGTCGCAGTGGTCTTCCGGCAAACCATCGCCGTGACCAGATGCGTTGTCCCGCAAGCGTCTGGGTTTGAATGTGTCCACCTGAAGGTGGGGAGCCGTGACAGTGTGGGGTTCCTGCTGGTATATCGCCCACCCCGAGATCCAGCAGCTTCCCTGGCTGAGTTAGCGGAGGTGGTCTCTAATTCGGCCTTGGTCTCCCAGCGCCTTGTGGTGCTGGGAGACTTTAACATCCACGCCGAGACCACTTTATCTGGCGCAGCTCAGGATTTTATGGCCACCATGACGGCCATAGGACTGTCACAGATAATATCTGGCCCCACGCATCATGCTGGGCACACTCTTGACCTCGTCTTTGTGGCGGACGACGAATTTATCAGAGTGGAAGATCAAAACATCCTTCCAGTGTCATGGTCTGACCATCATCTGATCACATTTAGACTTACTGCGACCCTAAACCCCCCCAGGGGTGGAGGACAAATTAAGATGGTCCGCCCTAGGAGACTGATGGATCCGGATGGATTCCTGAGGAATCTTAGGGTTCTTCCTGCCTTGGAGCCTGGCGATTCTATCGACGCCTTAGTAACTCTCTACAACGGGGAGATGGCCAGGGCGTTAGATATGATCGCACCCGAACGCCCCATCTCGTTGCGTCGTGACAGGCCATCCCCTTGGTTCACCGAGGAGTTGGCCGTGATGAAGCATACGAGAAGGGGGCTAGAGCGCAAATGGAGGAAATCTCGAGACGTGTCTGACCGAACACGGGCTAGAGCCTCCCTTAAGGCATACTCCGCGGCTATACGGGCGGCCAGGAAGTCATTCACGACCACCCGTATAGCATCTGCAGCAAATAGATCATCGGAGCTGTTTCGGGTCGTGGGTGAGCTCCTCCACCCTCCAGTGGTGGAGGAGCTCCCCGACGACCCCGCAGCTCGGTGTCGCGATTTCGCACACCATTTTGCAGATAAAGTCGCCCAGATACGCCTCGAGCTCGACTCCAATTCCATCGCAGTGCCAGAAGAGGTGACGGAGGCACCTGCTTGTCCGGTTTTATGGGATTCTTTTAGGCTTGTTCCTCCTGAAACCGTTGAGGAGATCCTTGGGGCTGTGAGAGCGACCACCTCATCCCTGGACCCATGCCCATCCTGGCTCATTAAATCAGCCAGAGGGGGGTTGCTTGACTGGTTTGTACCAATTATCAATACATCGTTGGAGCAAGGAATTTTTCCATCTAACCTGAAGCAGGCCGTGGTTCGCCCACTTATCAAAAAAGCTTCCCTTGACTCCTCGGTGTTGAATAATTACAGGCCGATCTCCAACCTCCCCTTTTTGGGAAAGGTGCTGGAGAGGGTGGTCGCCTCTCAGCTTCAGGGTTTCCTAGACGATACCAACTACCTAGATCAGTCACAGTCTGGTTTCAGGCCTGGCCATGGCACCGAGACAGCCTTGGTCGCCTTGGTGGATGACCTCCGCAGAGAGCTAGACAGGGGGAGTGTGACTCTGCTGGTTCTCCTGGACATCTCAGCGGCTTTCGATACCATCGATCATGGTATCCTTCTGGGTCGTCTCTCCGGGATGGGCCTTGGGGGCACGGTTCTGTCGTGGCTCCAGTCCTTCCTGGAGGGACGAACTCAGATGGTGAAGCTGGGAGAGGCCTGCTCTGACCCCTGGCCTTTGACCTGTGGGGTCCCGCAAGGCTCTATTTTGTCTCCCATGCTTTTCAACATCTACATGAAACCGCTGGGAGAGGTCATCCGGGGTTTTGGAGTTGGGTGCCATCTCTACGCAGATGACACACAACTCTACTACTCCTTTCCACCTAATTCCAAGGAGGCTTCTCAGGTGCTAGGTGAGTGCCTGGCCGCTGTGTCGATCTGGATGAGGAAGAACAAGCTGAAGATCAATCCCGACAAGACAGAGGTCCTCCTGGTCGATCGTAAACCGAATCGGGGTATAGGGTGGTTACCTGTGTTGGACGGGGTTACACTCCCCCTGAAGCCACAGGTCCGCAGTTTGGGCGTCCTCTTGGATTCTTCGCTTACACTTGAAGCTCAGGTGTCGGCGGTATCCGGGAGGGCCTTTGCGCAACTGAGACTTGTGCGCCAACTGCGACCATACCTCGTGAAGGCTGATCTGGCCGGGGTGGTCCACGCCTTGGTCACCTCTAGAATGGATTACTGCAATGCGCTCTACGTGGGGCTACCCTTGAAGACGGCCCGGAAACTGCAACTGGTCCAACGTGCAGCAGCCAGGATGCTAACCGGAGCCCATTATCAAGAGAGGTCTACCCCTCTGTTTAAGGAGCTCCACTGGCTGCCATTCATCTTCCGGGCCCAATTCAAGGTGCAGGTGCTCACCTATAAAGCCCTGAACGGTTTGGGACCACCCTACCTGCGTGACCGCATCTCCATCTACGAACCCACATGCTCGTTACGGTCATCCGGAGAGGCCCTGCTCGTGATCCCACCCACGTCGCAAGCGCGCTTGGTGGGGACGCGTGACAGGGCCTTTTCCGTGGCGGCCCCCAGACTTTGGAACGCCCTCCCTAAAGATCTCAGACAGGCCCCCACTCTAGCCGTTTTCAAAAGGAATTTAAAAACTTGGCTGTTCCGTTGTGCCTTCCCAAACTAGGAATCCCCATCCCAAGTCCTGGAAGCACTTTAGTACAACAAATGTTGCCGCACACCACACTTTAATCCTACGTTCCTCCTGCCATATCAGCACTTTTAACCCTGTACCCCTTTGCGCCGGCCGATCCAGTTTTAATAGTGTCTTGATGTATGTCATTTGCTGTTTATTTTGCTTAATTGTTTTGATTTGCTTGTTTACTGCTGTGATATGTTTTCTTTGTATTGTGTTTGTGGCTTCGGCCTGTGTAAGCCGCATCGAGTCCTTCGGGAGATGCTAGCGGGGTACAAATAAAGTTAATAATAATAAATAATAATAAATCTGGCTTTCTTTTTTCTTTCTTTCTTGGAGGATTAAGTAGTATTTGTGAATATGGAATCATTACCTGGATTTACCCTTTTGTAACTTTTCCATATTCACAATTGAAAACTCTAGTAATCATGGCATTGTTGTTGCAAACACTGACCTCTCCCCATATGTCCTTCAGTAGGCATCAGCTGGGAGTTAAAGTTTGGTGAAGCACCTGCACGCTTAGAGAAAGTGCTAGTAAAACTACAACTCCCAGGATTCCATGGCACGGAGCCATAGCAGTTCAAGTAGTGTCAAACTGCACTCATTTCACAGTGTAGATGCCCTAATAGAATTCCAAACAAAACATAGCCACAGGCTACAGTAAGCCAACCTTAACATGGGGAGGTGGCATCCCAGTTGCATGTAGATGTTTATCTTCAGACCTCTCTCTATAGGCTAAGAGACAACCATAGCTTCTAGAAGAGCCCAGTGGGGCATTGCATTGGCACATGTTTTGATAAACAGAAGACACAGAGGAAAGAACACTTGGGAGTTTTGGAGGATCCCTGCAGCTTAGATACCTTGGCAACACAACAGGAGGAAGCATCAGGACATTGCAAAAGCTAGCAAGGGACTTGAGTCTTGGAGTCATTTGTGTACACAACGGTGGGTCACATGTCCTCCTCATTTGTCCTCTCCTTTCCTTGGCATGGAATTAGGCACCATGGAAACCAACACCTCCCATGCCTATGGAGCAGGGAAACCCAATTTGGAACTGTCCAATGTCCTGGATCTTTACACCTCCATAGGTTAAGCACCATGGATAGCTCCTTGTAAATTTTGGACAGATTCATTACCCACATGGATGTAGGAACCACCAGCTATCATAATGGTTTGACTTAGTTTCTGTTTGGAAGGAGGGTAGATGTAGTCAGTGATATTCTGCATGCCCTGTGAACTGGAAACTCCAACCCATGGCCTTCCAGTTGTGAAGAGTCTTTTCTCTTTTCACCCAAACCAGCATAACAGCCCCACCATGAAGTAGATGTGGACAATTGCTTTCGGTGGTAGATGTTGTAGGGTGGGCAGTGGTATATAGTAGCCATCTAGCCATTCTTCTTACCATCCTTGTCCACTCTGCTGGAGGGAAGAGATTTAATCATCTACCACATAATTTTGAAGAACCTTGATGCTCTGTCAGAATTAAATTGTATTTGTCCTTTAAGAGATAGTCCCAGCAACACTCTATTTCAGCAGTAAGCAAACACAGTTGAATGTCTAGTTACTGAAAGACCCCCCAAAAACCTGACCAGTGTTTGGAACCAGTGAAAAAATCTGCCAGGAAGAAAACCAATGAATTTGAAATGTGATACTGGAGAAGACCTCTGGAGATTCCATGGACTGCCCATGGGTTGTAGAACAGAAGCCAAGTTTCTGATGTCATATTTTGGGCATATCATGAAATAAGACTCATTGGAAAAAAAGATAATGCTCAGCACAATGGGAGTTAATAGGAAAAGATGGAGTCCATGCTATGGGAGGATGAAGGCAACCAAGGAAGCCACAGATGATCTAAGCTAGTGTTTTTCAACCTAGGGATTGGGTCCCCTGGGAGGGTGTCAGAGGGTCCTAAAGACCATAAGAAAACACAATTTTCTGTTGGTCATAGGGCTTTTGTGTGGGAAGTTTGGCCCAATTCTATCATTGGTGGGGTTCAGAATGCTCTTTGATTGTAGGTGAACTATACATCCCAGCAACTACAACTCCCAAATGTTAAGGTCTTCCCCCCCCCCCAAACTTTACAGTGTTCACATTTGGCCATATTATTTGTGCCAAATTTGGTCCAGATCCATCATTGTTTGAGTCCATAGTGCTCTCTAGATGTAGGTGAACTACAATTCCAAAATTCAAGGTCAATGCCCACCAAACATTTCCAGTATTTTCTGTTGGTCATGGGAGAACTGTGTGGCAAGTTTGGTTCAATTCCATTGTTGGTGGAGTTCAGAATGCTATTTGATTGTTAGGTTTTCTGATTTTCTGTTATGTTTTTGTGTTTATATTGTGTTTACTGTATTAATGGGTGTGGCCTCATGTAAGCTAACCTTGGGGGAGATGGAGGAGGGGTCTAAAATATTATTATTATTATTATTATTATTATTATTATTATTATTATTAGGTTAACTATAAACCCCAGCACCTACAACTCCCAAATGACAAAATCAATCCCCCCAACCCCACCAGTATTCAAATTTGGGCGTGTTTTATGGTTGTGGGTCACCACAACATGAGAAACTGTATTAAGGGGTCATAGCATTAAAAGATTGAGAAACACTGCTCTAAGTTGTTGTAGGTTTTTTCGGGCTATATGACCATGTTCTAGAAGCATTTTCTCCTGACGTTTTACTTGCATCTATGGCAAGCATCCTCAGAGGTAGTGAGGTCTGTTGGAACTAGGAAAAAGGGTTTATATATCTGTGGAATGATCAGGGTGGAACAAAGGACTCTTGTCTGTTGGAGCTAGGTGTGAATTTTTCAACTGACCGCCTTTATTAGCATTTGATGGCCTGGCAGTGCCTGGGGCAATCTTTTGTTGAAAGGTGATTAGATGTCCTTGTTTGTTTCCTAAGGCAAAAGGTCCCTAAGACCAAACATTCAATGTTGAATGTTTGGTCTTAGGGACCTTTTGCCTTTTGTATTTCAAGGAACCCTTGCTCTCTATTCTTGTTTGTTTCCTCTCTACTGTTTTTTAAAAAAATCTGGCTGGGCCTTCATGAATGTTCTCATTCTCCGTTGCATTCATTGGACAATTGCAACACATTGGACTACCATTGACAATAGCTTTTTTGGTGGTGGTTATTTGCTATCCAATCAACTTTGATCATCCATTACCCTGCTCTGGTCTTGTAAGTTTAGAGCAGTGTTCAATGTATTGTCGAAGGCTTTCATGGCCGGAATCACTGGGATGTTGTAGGTTTTTTCGGGCTATATGGCCATGTTCTAGAGGCATTCTCTCCTGACGTTTCGCCTGTATCTTTGGCAAGCATCCTCAGAAATCCATAAGCATGTGGACAATTTCAACAGAAAGGAGGAAACCATGAAAATGAACAAAATCTGGCTACCAGTATTAAAAACTCTAAAATTAGAACAGCACAACAACAGAGAGAAAACTTCACACCTAGCTCCAGCAGACAAGAGTCCTTTGTCTCACCCTGGTCATTCCACAGATATATAAACCCATTTTTCCTACTTCCAACAGACCTCACTACCTCTGAGGATGCTTGCCACAGATGCAGGCGAAACGTCAGGAGAAAAATTGCCTCCAGAACATAGCCATATAGCCCAGAAAAACCTACAACAATCCACAAACAGTAGATACTTTTCCTTTTTAACATTCCAGAAGAAGAGGAAGGAAATTCCAATTTAATAATGGAAAGCCGCAATAACCATTGTAATTAATTTATCGAAGGGGAAAGCATTATGAAATGATACCTGCCGCCTTCCCCAATCCCATCTAGAAGCCTAGATCATTTTCCTGGTAAGCTATGGGCTGTGCGAAGAAGAGCTGAAGAAGGGAGGCAAAAACCCAAGGTATTTCAATATTTCCTATAATTTTATATTCCTTCTAATATCTCTCCTGCTAATTTCATTATGCGACATAGTCGGCACAAGTGATGTAATTATCAAAAAGTAATTTCGCAATAAATGGATTTAAATGTGTTCGAGCCCAGGGTAAATTCAATCTCTCGGCAAAAAAGGTGGAGGGTGCAGGCGGGAAGAAGGCAGCCGGGATGGTTCTGAGTGAAAACCGAGGCTTTCTCCTCGTCCCACGTTGGCGATCCAGTTACACCAACTAATAACATCCACTTTAGATGGCAAATGATCTCCGGATCATGTTGCCAACACCCCCGGACTGTATTTTTCCACAGCAAAACTTCACCCTCCGTTGTATGTGAGGAACTTGAAAGTAGTCCTATTTTGCTCTTCTAACTACTATTGGTTGTGGGTCTGTAAGTCAGTTCTCAGACAATAGGCTGTTTGGTCAATTGTTGGCAATCATACATACACACACAAACTTATACACACAGGTTATGTAATAATAATAATATTCTTTATTTATATTCTGCTTTATCTCCTAGAGGGATTGCAGTTCTACATATATAATCCAGGTACATGTAGCGTACATGTAGCGTACATGTAGCGTACCTGGATTTCAGTAAGGCCTTCGACAAGGTCCCCCATGACCTTCTGGCAAGGAAACTAGTCCAATGTGGGCTAGGCAAAACTATGGTGAGGTGGATCTGGAATTGGTTAAATGGACGAACCCAGAGGGTGCTCACCAATGCTTCCTCTTCATCCTGGAAAGAAGTGATGAGTGGAGTGCCATCAGCAGGGTTCCGTCCTGGGCCCGGTCCTGTTCAACATCTTTATTAATGACTTAGATGAAGGGTTAGAAGGCAGGATCATCAAGTTTGCAGATGACACCAAATTGGGAGGGATAGCCAAGAAGCCAGAGGACAGGAGCAGGATTCAAAACGATCTTGACAGATTAGAGAGATGGGCTGAAACTAACAAAATGAAGTTCAACAGTGACAAATGCAAGATACTCCACTTTGGCAGGAAAAACGAAATGCAAAGATACAGTATGGGGGATGCCTGGCTTGAGAGCAGTACGTGTGAAAAATATCTTGGAGTCCTCGTGGACAACAAGTTAAACATGAGCCAACAATGTGATGTGGCGGCAAAAAAAGCCAATGGGATTTTGGCCTGCGTCAAGAGGAGCATAGTGTTTAGATCTAGGGAAGTCATGCTCCCCATGCTCTATTCCGCTTTGGTTAGACCACACCTGGAATATTGTGTCCAATTCTGGGCACCGCAATTCAAGAGAGATATTGACATGCTGGAATGTGTCCAGAGGAGGGCAACTAAAATGATTAAGGGTCTGGAGAACAAGCCCTGTGAGGAGCGGCTTAAGGAACTGGGCATGTTTAGCCTGAAGAAGAGAAGGATGAGAGGAGATATGATAGCCATGTATAAATATGTGAGAGGAAGCCACAGGGAGGAGGGAGCAAGCTTGTTTTCTGCTGCCCTGGAGACTAGGATGCAGAACAATGGCTTCGAACTACAAGCAAGGAGATTCCATCTGAACATGAGGAAGAACTTCCTGACTGTGAAAGCCGTTCAGCAGTGGAACTCTCTGCCCCGGAGTGTGGTGGAGGCTCCTTCTTTGGAAGCTTTTAAACAGGGGCTGGATGGCCATCCGTCAGGGGTGATTTGAATGCAATATTCCTGCTTCTTGGCAGAATGGGGTTGGACTGGATGGCCCATGAGGTCTCTTCCAACTCTTTGATTCTATGATTCTATAAGACAAACAGTCGATGCCTTGAGTTGTTATAGGTTTTTTGGGCTATATGGCCATGTTCTAGAAGCATTCTCTCCTGACGTTTCACCTGCAACTATGGCAAGCATCCTCAGAGGTTGTGAGGACCTCACAACAAACAAATTTCCCTACATTTCTTATATCAGGAATCTATGTGCATTATCTCCAAGGAGTACTTAGAGTGCCACATCCTCAATATACCGAATTTTTACTTGACCAGAGAAGCCCACTGGGTGACTTTGGGCAAGTCACTCTCTCTCAGCTTCCGAAGAAGGAGAAGCCAAATCCCTTCTGAACAAATCTGGCCAAGGAAACCCCATGATTGGCGCACCTCAGGGTTTCCAGAAGTTGAAAATGACTCAAAGACACACAACAACAACAAAGGGATTACTTTTGGATCTTGTATAGAGAAAAGCAGGATATATATATCAACGCCAGGTGCTCATTGAATGGTATTGCGGTGTATCAATATAATCACGGGCTGCTATTGTGCAGAGCTGTACTCCAATGTGGCAAAATTAGGTGATCTGGATGTTGCCAAACTACTCAATTTAAATGGCACATGCCAGGCCCGTAGCCAGGATTTTGATTTGGGGGGGGGGGGTGAGTTTGATTCAAGGGGGGGGGGCTGAGTCTGAGTGAAAGAGGGTCTACCTTAGCAAACGTTTTGTATCAATACCCCAATGCATATGGGATATATTGAACATGGTGATTAGATCATGATATGAATAAACATAACTGTTTAAATAATGTACCAGTAAGGTCTTTGGGAGGGGGGCTTAAGCCCCTCAAGCCCCCCCCCCCCCCCCGGCTACATGCCTGGCACATGCATAAGGTCATTTACAAAGATATCGAATACTACCTCATGTTCTTGTACAGTAAAAGGTAAAGGTAGTCCCCTGACATGAAGTCCATTCATGTCTGACTCTGGGTTGTGGTGCTCATCTCCATTTCTAAGCCGAAGAGCCAGCGTTGTCCGTAGACATCTCCAAGGTCATGTGGCCGGCATGACTGCATGGAGCGCTGTTACCTTCCCGCCGGAGCGGTACCTATTGATCTACTCACATTTGCATGTTTTCGAACTGCTAGGTTGGCAGAAGCTAGGGCTGACAGCGGAAGCTCACGCCGCTCCCCGGGATCGAACCTGCGACATTTCGATCAACAAGCTCAGCAGCTCAGTATTTATAATGAAATACCACCATGGAGCCTTTGTGAAATGTAGTCATTTTATATATACTCACTTCACTGTGTCTTTGCATCTACTTATACCTTTGGATGCCTATAGTTTTCCAAATGCGACCATCAAAGAAAGAAATGGCAACAGTCATTAAAGAGAGACAGATTTGTAGGATGCCACTAATTGCAAAACATGGAGGCATCTCCTCCCTCTCCTCCCTCTCCTTATCTGCTTACTTTCTTATTTCCCAAAAACTGTAAATGGCAAGATTGCTCAAACAGCACTTGGAGCATCTGCATAAAAATTGGTTGAGAGCAATTAGCACTTCATTAATAATCAATGAAGTGCCAATTTACACATTGCCCAAAAGCAAATTGTAAATTCAATTTGGTCGGGAATTCTGGGCTTGGCAAAGGCAGATGGGGAGAGCCAGGGTGATGGAAACCTGCTGGCGGAATCCCAGGGTTCATCTACACTGTAGAATTAATACAGTTTGGCACCACTTTCACTACCATGGCTCTTACTTTACTTAGGTGATGAAGGGGACCTCATGAGGCAATCCATCAGTTGCTTGTCTTTCATGGTACTCTTTTCAATAACAAAGTCATTTGCTGACCTCTGGTGACCCATGAGCTTATAGGGTTTACTTATGCAAGGAATCTTCAGAGGTGGTTTTATCCATTCCTTCCTCTGAAATAGAGCCTACAGCACCTGGGATTTGAGGTGGTCTCCCATCCATGTACAAACCAGATCTCTCTGTGTGTATGTTCCTTCACGTCACCTGTTGGCTTATGGTGATCTCATTATTTTTGTAGGTTTTTCTTTTGTGAGGAAGACTCGGATATGGTTTTTCCAGTTCCTTCCTTTGAAATATAGCCTACAGCAGCTACTATTTGTTGATGGTCTCTCACCCAAATATTAGCCAGAGTTGATTTTTTAATATGTGTGTATCCTCAAGTGATCTATCAACTTACGGTGACCCCAGATCTCACCTGGATGAGTAGAACCCTTTAGATCTGTGGATCTCAAGCTGTGGCCATCCAGGTGTTTTGGACTTCAACTCCCAGAAGCTCCAACTGTTTTGGCTGGTGATCAGGGATTCTGGGAGCTGAAGACCAAAATACCTGGAAGACCAGGGTTTGGGAAATGCATCTCTAGATATTGTTGAAGGCTTTCATGTCCGGAATCACTGGGTTGTTGCAGGTTTTTTCGGGCTATATGGCCATGTTCTGGAGGCATTCTCCTCTGATGTTTCGCCTGCATCTATGGCAGGCATCCTCAGAGTTAGTGAGGTATGTTGGAACTAGGAAAATGGGTTTATATATCTGTGGAAAGACCAGGGTGGGACAAAGGACTCTTGTCTGCTGGAGCTAGGTGTGACTGACCACCTTGATTAGCATTTGATAGCCTGGCAGTGCCTGGAGCAATCATTTGTTGAGAGGGGATTAGATGTCCCAGATTGTTTTCCCTCTGCTGTTTTGCTGTTTTAATTTTAGAGTTTTTTAATACTGGTAGCCAGATTGTGTTCATTTTCATGGTTTCCTCCTTTCTGTTGAAATTGTCCACATGCTTGTGGATTTCAATGGCTTCCCTGTGTAGTCTGACATGGTGGTTGTGAGAGTGGTCCAGCATTTCTGTGTTCTCAGATAATATGCTGTGTCCAGGCTGGTTCATCAGGTGCTCTGCTATGGCTGACTTCTCTGGTTGAAGTAGTCTGCAGTGCCTTTCATGTTCCTTGATGCGTGTCTGGGCAATGCTGCTGCGTTTGGTGGTCCCTCTGTAGACTTGTCCACAGCTGCATGGTATACGGTAGACTCCTGCAGAGGTGAGAGGATCCCTCTTGTCCTTTGCTGAACGGAGCATTTGTTGGATTTTCTTGGTGGGTCTGTAGATAGTTTGTATGTTGTGTTTCCTCATCAGCTTCCCTATGCGGTCAGTGGCTCCCTTGATGTATGGCAAGAACACTTTTCCTCTGGGTGGATCGTTGTCTTGACTCTCGTGGCTTGTTCTCGGTCTTGCAGCTCTTCTGATGTCTGAGGTGGAGTATCCATTGGCCTGGAGAGCCCAGTTGAGGTGGTTCAGTTCATCTTGGAGGAGGTGGGGTTCGCAGATTCTTTTTGCACGGTCTGCCAAAGCTTTAATTGTGCTTCTTTTTTGACTTGGGTGGTGGTTGGAGTTTTTATGTAGATATCTATCTCTGTGTGTGGGTTTTCTGTAAACGGTGTGACCCAATTGTTGATCTGGTTTAGATGTTGCTAGCCTACAATGTCTACTTACTCCAAGCACAACAACCATGGGAGATGAAGTTGTGGAAGGTGTCCTTTTACCTGTCCTTGACAAGGTCTCACGTTTTCCTCCAAACATTCCTCGGTCTTGGTTTAGAGACATGTCAGATGTGACCCTTACTTCGGCCTGAGCCAAACAGGTCCCCCAAGAGCACTGAAAATGGGTTAGCCATTGTAATGGCATGCTATCATGAAATAAAAGTTAATAAATCCAAGGCAGCGCTTAAGTTATTGATGAAGCAAGAGGAGCTGTTTAAGGTGGAAAACATAAGCGCGATCGATCGGAGAGAACACAAATAACCGAAAACTATCGACACCAAAGTATTTTAAGCCTAATTGCATCCATATGCACTTTCGGAGGACATTTCACCTTCTAATAACACCCAAGAGATGAGGGGGTTAATTGATGCAGCTGTTTACTCTCGGCTCACGTGATCCTGGATCTGAATCTCCTGGGGGAATCTGTTATTAAACTAAAGTGTTTAATGAAGCAGGAAGGCGCAGAGTTCCTAATATTGAAGGAAATTAAATAAAAAAAGAGGGACGAACAAACTTCTTAAGTCTTTTTTCCCCGATGATGGACATTTCGGAGTGATCTTAAGCATCAAATCCCCAGCGAGTTCCTAAAGACAACAGTGATGGATGGAAGAAGGAGCTTTGCTTTCTCTTTGTGGGTAGTTTATCCACACGAAGGAGGATTTATTTGACAAATCATATGCATGTTCTTCCCTTGAGCTCAGGATGATGTTCTGCAGAGGCAGATATCCTCCAAGAGAAGAGAAAGAACACAGGGTTGTTGGTAAGGCAGCTGGGAAATGCCTTTCGAAAGAAATAGTGACCAACTTCCTGGCCCTTAGGCAAATCCACCTGACAAAATGCAAGTGCACTTTATATTCTGCCTTTCTCACCCCGAAGGTGAATCAGGGCAGATCACAGTAGACGTACACGGCAAACATTCAAAGACAGACAGAACAGAAAGGAGGTATATTGTATTGTGTTGACATTCAGTTGAACATCCAGCTTGTCAATGCCTTTGGAAGTTGCCATCCACAGGAGGCGATGTCATGCCATCCTCTATGATGAAGAGCCATCAGGACTTCGTTGGGTTGTTGTAGGTTTTTCCGGGATATATGGCCATGTTCTGGAGGCAATTTTTCTCCTGACGTTTCGCCTGCATCTATGGCAAGCATCCTCAGAGGTAGTGAGGTCTGTTGGAAGTTGGAAGTAGGAAAACAGACCTCACTACCTTTGAGGATGCTTGCCATAGATGCAGGCGAAACGTCAGGAGAAAAATTGCCTCCAGAACATGGCCATATAGCCCGGAAAAACCTACAACAACCCAGTGATTCCGCCCATGAAAGCCTTCGACAATACATCAGGACTTCCTCCTTCCTTTTGGTTACTGGCATTCTTTGATCTTTTTCTTTATAGTGTCGTAAAATACCTCTCCCACATTAGCGGTACCTAATTTCTCTAATCACAGCTATAAGCTGTTTTCGAACTGCTTAGGTAAACAGTGAGCAGGGCTGACAGCTGGGTACTCAAGCCAACCTGGGGCTTCAAACATGCAACCTTTTAGTTGGTAGATCTTATCATTGCTGGTGATTTACCAGCTGTGCTAAAGCCCTGGCCCCAAGATCCTTTATTCCATCTCAATAAGCATGGAGTTATAGATAACAGAAAACATGGTAACTTCCATAGGGATGTTGTTATTGGTGCCATTTATGTGGATGCTAAGACAAACCAATCATAGAGTTTTCTTGGTGAAATTTGTTCAGAATGGCCTTTGCCTTCCCTGGAGGCTGAGAGTATGACTGACTCAGGGTTGAGCATGGATTGAATACTGGTCTCCTAGAGTCCTAGGGGAACATCCAAACCAGGTTCATGAAATATTTTAATCAAGGAAATAATATTAAACTTCTAGTAAAAGGTAAAGGTTTCCCCCTGACATTAAGTCCAGTCATGTCTGACTCTGGGGGTTGATGCTCATTTCCATTTCTAAGCCGAAGAGGCAGCGTTGTCCATAGACACCTCCAAGGTCATGTGGTCAGCATGACTACATGGAGCGCCATTACCTTCCTGCCAAAGTGGTACCTATTGATCTACTCACATTTGCATGTTTTCAAACTGCTAGGTTGTCAGAAGCTGGGGCTAACAGCGGGAGCTCACACCGCTCCCTGGATTCGAACCGCACAAGGGTTTAATCCATTACACCACTGAGGCCCCTTGAAATGAAAGGTTTCTATGAGACATGTTTTGACCCCATACATTTCATTATTACAATCTATATATGTGTCCATATCCATTATAAGGGGTTGGTTTAACCTCTGGTTTGCTAGTAAAACTGAAATACTCTGTCATGAAAGTGTCTCGCCAATATGACAGCTCTCTTTTTTGGAAAGCTCTGTATTCAAGGTTTGAAGTCAACCTTGGCGTGAGCTGTCCAAAGTGCTGAACACCTGCCCTTAAATAGATTCAGGACCTTGGACAGCTCCTTCAAAATTCCCACTAAAACAAAGCCCAAGTCACTGCTTTATTGGAACGGAAACCGCTAACCACTAAGCATTGTGCCACAAAGCTTTTTTCCCCATGCATTTCCAGAATGAGTGCCTGTATTACAGCCAAAATTGGGACATTAACAGAAAAAAGAAGATGAGAGGAATGAACTCCAGAACGTGCCACAGATGCCCACCCATTGAAGGATATTTATTGGCCCTGTGCAAGTGTGCCGCCTCTCATAACAAACAACATTTTTAAATAACCGAAGACCCCCCCCCCCCCCCCGCTTTGCGGCATGGTCTCCATTGCACTCCTCACGTCAGCTTTGCAAACTCCCTCTCTCCCCTCCTAGCTCTGACAAACCGTGCAATTCTGATGGAAAATTCATTAGCTGGCGTCTTTCTTTATTTCTTTCTAAGGTTTTTCAAAAATTCCTCTCTCCCCCTCCTTCACTTCCATTTTCCCAATCAGCTTCGCGCCTGATCTGTCAGCCTCTTCCATCCTGATTATCTGGAGACGCCAATTTCAAAGAGACATCTTAATAGTGATGTCAACGAATTAATTAGATGTGTTAATGAGCTAAAAGCAACCCAAATTAAATTAATGCAGTAATAAGCACAGACAGCAAAATTAGCTCCAATTTCTGTAAATGATTCTGAACTGTACACAACATCTCTTCCTGCTCGAACATTACCATCCCCCAAAGCTAATCAAGAACTCCAGTGCAATTAACTGCTTAATTACAAAACACACACACACAGCGCTCATAAGATCCAGCGGCGGCAAAAGGCGAGGGGCGGGAGGCGAGTGAGCTGCCTTGGCAAAGCAAAAATGGAGAATCCTCCAAAAGGAGTTGTGGTGGTGTCTACCTGTCCTTTCAGCCTCATTTGCAAAAAGGATGAAGAAGAGGAAGAGTCTATGGGGCATGGAAGAAAGTCTTATAGTGCTTCCATGGGGAGATATTGAGATGTGCCCCAAGGATGAAAAAGAGGAAAGAGTCTATCAGGTATCAGAGAAGGTCCTATGGAGCATCTATGGGAAAATATTGAGGTGGGTCCCCAAGGATGATGATGAAGAAATAGTTTATGAGATATGGAAGGACTCCTATATTTCTGTGGGAAGATATTAGGATGGGTCCCCAAGGATGATGAAAGAGTCTATGGGCTATGGGAGAAGACCCTGATGGAGTTTCAGTGGGGAGATACTAGGATGGTTCCTCAAGGAAGATGAAGAAGAAAGGGTCTATGGGATATGTGTTGGGGTTCAGCCTGCGTGTGAACCTGAACCTGATTCTCTGATTGCTGAACCTGAACCTGATTCTCTGATTGTATTTCCTGATGCTACTGAAAATGCTACTAATAAAAAGGGATTCTTTTTTCCCACAGTCAAGTGTGGTGGATTGTTATCTTATGGTCTCGTTTCCTGCTCTGGGTTGCAACAATATGGGAGAAGACTCAGATGGAGTTTCTATGGGGAGATATTAGGATGGGTCCCCAAGGATGATGAAGAAGAAAGAGTTTATGGAATGTGGGAGAAGACTTCTATGGAGTTTCTATGGGGAAATATTGGGTTGGTTCCTCAAGGATGATGTAGAAGAAAGAGTTTATGGGATGTGGGAGAAGACTTCTATGGAGTTTCTATGGGGAAATATTAGGTTGGTTCCTCAAGGATGATGAAGAAGAAAGGGTCTATGGGATATGGGAGAAGACTCTGATGGAGTTTCTATGAGGAGATATTAGGATGGTTCCTCAAGGATGATGAAGAAGAAAGGGTCTATGGGATATGGGAGAAGACTCGGAGTTTCTCTGGGGAGATATTAGGATGGGTCCCCAAGATTAAGAAGAAGAGTTTATGGGATATGGGAGAAGACTCCTATGGAGTTTCTTTGGGGAGATGCTAGGATGGTTCCTCAAGGATGATGAAGATGATGATGAAGCAAGGGTCTATGGGCTATGGGAGAAGACTCCGATGGAGTTTCTATGGGGAGATATTAGGACGGGTCCCCAAGGATGATGAAAGTGTATTTGGGATGTGGGAGAAGACTCCTATGGAATTTCTATGGGAAGATATTAAGATAGGTGCCCAAGGATGAAGAAGAGGAAAGAGTTTATGGGGTATGAGAGAAGCATCTATGGGGAGATATAGGGCAAATGTACTTGAAATATCTATTGTGTGTGTGTTCTTAATTTATCAGACTTGGCCTACAATTCTGTAGGCTTAGCCCAAAGCATATCAACCAACTCAAGTTTGAAAATGTGACCCTTGTGGACCATAAACCCCAGAATCAACTGGCCATGTTGAGTAGAGAATTACAGAAATCACAGTCCAAAAAAGGATATCTCCCAAGTTCTGATTATCATTCCCCATAAGACTCGTTGATCCCAATTGTTTCCCAAGTCTCTCAATAGTGTTGAATCAACACTGTTTCCCTAATGTCTTCCAATTAGACAAGAACATCAGAAAGTATCTTTGTTGACAGAGATAGAAATAATTGAAATTGCCTTTGTTTTTGTGGGCTCCATCTTAGGATGGACCAGTTAGGGCCAGAGGAGGGCTGCCATTGTTTTCCAGGGCTGCCAATTATGCCAGGTGAGTTGAGAATTCAGAGCAATTGGATGTGGAAGTGAATGGATTGGATGCCCTTATAGCATCCACCCAAAGACCCTTCATAACATGAGCCATGGACCATCCACTCTTGAAGGACCTTTGTGTCCAAAAGCCTCATATCTCTGGATTACTGAGTTGACAACAGGACTGGTCCACCAGCCCACCCTTCTTGCCCAATTCATCAAAAGCCCGCCTTAACGATTTGACGCTTGTAGAAATTACGAGTTTGTTTAGCAAGCGAGGAAGATTCCAGATAATGACAAGGACCGAGATTGACGACGATTAAATGGAGTCCTTCCCCCCGCCGCCCCCACTTTGCCCCCGTCTTCCTGCTCCTCCTCCACCCCTTTATTGCAATTAGTTCAGTCTGTTAATAAGCAAAGGATATTTTTAGTTAATTTCAGTTCCAGTTAATTGATTCAGAAGCGAAACCCGGCAACTGAGTTAATTGATCCATGCATCTTGCGCAGAAACGGCGAGGCACTCCCTTGGCAACCATCACAACCGGGACCCATAAAGCAAAGATGGAAACATTGGATAGGGAGCCCATAAAAACACGACTGGGGATTGCAAAGGAGGGGCGGAAAACCCGGCAGCGGAGTGTTCTGTCTAATGCATCTTGGAAAATAACAAGCTTGGGAGAACTCCATTGTCCCATCTTTTCTTCTTTGGTGGATGTGTGTGCTTTCAGGATTCCTTCTAAAAATGTCCTACACGTATATGGCATTTGAGTTCTCTTGCAAGTCACACTTATCTGGATCTTCTCCCCAGATCTATCAGGGTTCACACAATGTTCTCCAGAACAAAGAGGCATTGCTATCATCATAGGTGAACGCTCATGGCTGAGCATGATTGTCTTCCAAAGGTAGAGTCATTCTGGCTTCCTTGGGCAGGGAGTTCCAGAGTCGAGGGGCAGCCACCGAGAAAGAAGGCCCTCTCTCATTCCCACCAACCGGGCTTGAGATGGAGGTGGGACCAAGAGAAGGACCTCTCCTGAAGAGAGGCCTCTGGATCCACACGGCCTTTCATAATAAGGACATAGATTTCCAGGTGGAAGGCAGTCCTGATAAGCGTTTGATGCACCTTCCTCCTGACATGTTTCTCCCTTTCGCCTTCTATTCATGCCTCTTCAAAATCCATAGCACTCTTGGTAACAGGTGACCTCCAGTTAGATGTTCTCGTACTACAATCCCACTTTTACTCCCACTTTACCCTATGGAATCCTAGGACTGGTGGTTGAGGGAGCTACACAAAATCTTGAAATATCTTCATAGACTCTCTGCGAGACATTGGGTGGAATTCACCTTCCTGATTCCTGTTCCTGATTCATCATCTTCTAAACTGGGATTAATGCCCGGTTCACACACAGGAAGGAAGTGAGGCTAAATCTTCTCTAATGTTTGCAAAGTGATTTTGCGGACCTTCTGTTAGAGGAACCTTCGAACCATGAAATATACTGTCTTACATACAGCAACGCGCTAAGGCGAGAGGGGGATTTTTCACTTTCCCCAAATAAATTTCCACTGTCATTGTTTCGGAGAGCCAGAGCAGATGGCCACTTTTTACACCAGGACCAAAATAATATTTCTCCTGCTACTTTTAGCGAGACTTTGCAAGATGGCAGGGATGCGCGGCAATTTTCCCAAGCGACACACTGCAAACTTGGAATTCAAGACCCAAATTTTGGGAAGGTAAACAAATTATTGGACTGGAGGTGAGAAGTTAAGAACTGCAATCTTGGATAGCTTTTTAAAATAAGTTTGAACTAAAACCCAGACTGGATCCAACTTCTGCACTGACACGAAATTACAACTTCTGTACGATTCAGTTTCAATGACAGTAATGGTTTCCAAACTAGTATGACCTGGTGGCGCAGTGGGTTAAACCGCTGAGCTGCTAAACTTGTTGATTGAAAAGTCGCAGGTTCGAATCCAGGGAGTGGCATGAGCTTCCGCTGTCACCCCTGCTTCTGCCAACCTAGCAGTTTGAAAACATGCAAATGTGATTAGATCTGGGTTGATGTTTAGATCAATAGTTACCACTTTGGTGGAAAGGTAACGGCGCTCCATGCAGTCATGCCAGCCACATGACTTTGGAGGTGTCTATGGACAACGCTGGCTCTTCCGCTTAGAAATGGAGATGAGCACCAACCCGCAGAGTTGGACCTGACAGGACTTAATGCCAAGGGGAAAACTTTGCCTTTACCTTTACTATACATTGCCCTCTTTTCGTCTGTCTCTTGTTGCGCTTCTGTGTGTTACACATTCTCTCCTTTTTTACCCTTCCAAAATTTGGCTACCAAAAAATATACGGAGGAGAAAGGCCTGGTTTAAATAATCCTCCAAATTAGCCGCATTTTCAAACACTGTCCTGCCGTTTGTCTGCATATTTGTGAATTATTTACTGTGCTTTGGCAGGCCCCGATGATATATCGTGGTAATATAGATAAAGCGCTCGGTGAAATGCTAGCTAATATGTTCCAGTAATATAGGGGGATAATTGTACTGAAACTGCAAGCTGGCTTGGTGCAGCAAAACTAAGCCGGGATACATGAATGACGCTCCTTTTGAGGTTCCTGGAATGCATGAATCTTCAGATACCAAGACAGCAAACAAGCGTGGCTCTGGATCTGTGTCTTTCTGTGGATCTCGACAACTTGCAATACCTGGTCCTCCTTTTTTCCAACCAAAAAAGGAAAGTCGTGAATTGCTATTGCTCTCTTTGTTTCCTTGACACCTACCATTTGAGTGTCAGACTTGGATTCTGCAAACCAGGGTTTGAACCCTGCAATGTAGAATTCAATGTCAAGTTCATTGGGCAGGTCAGCAACAAAGGTAAATGAGAGCTTCCATGAACAAAGAAAACCTTATGATATGACCACCTTAGGGTTGCCATGTCAGAAGTGACTTGAAAAGCAGGAGCTTTCCTCCATTGTATACAATAGGGGATTTATGTGCATTAGCCCCTAAGGAGGTCCATATCCTCACTACACCCACGCATAAAAGCTTCCACAAAACAATCCCTCTATAACAATGATTCCCAATCTTTTTTTCTGACCAAGGACCACTTGATCAGGGACCACTCTCCAGCATTAGTACCAAAGGGGTTAGGTAAAGGTAAAGGTTTTCCCCAGATATTAAGTCCAGTCGTGTCCGACTCTGTGGGTTGGTGCTCATCTCCATTTCTAAGCTGAAGAGCCGGCGTTGTGCATAGATATCTCCACGGTCATGTGGCTGGCATGACTGCATGGAGTGCCAATTTGTAACCAAAGGGGTTACGAATCAGTTTTTGGTCAACTTTAGATTTGGTTATTTGGGGTGCTGATTCAGAAAATTGCATTGGATAGACCACATCACCTCTAGTTTCTGATACAGAACATATGCTATAATAATAGTAATAATAATAATAATCCTCCTCATCATCATCTTTATTTATACCCTGCCACCATCTCCCCAAAGGGGACTCAGAACGACTTACATGAGGCCAAGCCCAGAAAAGCCTTACAATACAGTAACAAAAAACATAAGGCAATATCATAATAAAATAAAATAAGACAACCATAAAATATAACAAAACAATACAATAGAACATCAAACACAACCACAAGGAGCAGGCCACATGTGTAAAATACAATGATAAAAACTCAGGATGAGATAAAGATAAAAACCTACATATTTGTAAAGGAGACTCATGAACGGAGTAGTAGTGACAATCCTTCGTACAGACAGGAGACAATACAATATGTGGACTATACAGTAGACTATATACAGTAGTTGCCATCTGCTCACCCACAGAAAACCATATTGAATAAGCCTCGGCACTATAAGAGGGTTTTGTGAGACCAATCGGTCTTGTTTCAACAGTGTAACAACGGTGAGGCCGCAGACCGTATTTTAGTTCTTGCAGACTACTGGTGGTCCATGGACCACAGGTTGGGAACCACTGCTCTATAGGGCCTCTAAGAGGACAGCTTCATCATGTCTTCAGGTCCCTCTTTGACATTTTCAGGTGTTGTTGTTTATTCATTCAGTTGCTTCCAACTTTTCGTGACCTCATGGACCAGCCCATGCCAGAGCTCCCTGTCGGCCGTCACCACCCCCAGCTCCTTCAGAGTCAAGCCAGTCATTTTCAGTTGAGGAGACATCTTTTTTGACCACAGAAAGTGAGCAGAGGTTATTTTCTGTCTCAAAAACAAAGGCTTCTCGTGAACCTAAATTGGGTGGAGAAGACAAATGTAGTCAGGTCCTGTCCCCCCCCATTCCCCAGAGGGAGTATATTTTGACTTCTAATAAGTCCACAAAATTATCCTTGGGGGCAACTCTATGATCAATGTCTTCTGGAAGCCCATAATAGAGATATAGGGAATCCTAAAGAGGTGTTTAAAAAGCATTTTGTTCTTCTAGCCCAGACATAAGAAAACTTCGGCCTTCCGGGTGTTTTGGACTTCAACACCACAATTCTTAACAGCTGGTAGGCTGTTGGGAGTTGTGGGAGCTGAAGTCCAAAACACCTGGAGGGCTAAAGTATGCCCATGCCTGCCCTAGTCCCTCTGAAAGCAGAAGACTCATTGAAATACAAATATTGGTGGATAGTGGCATTACCTGCTTTAGTCTCTAGGTGGCACTAGTTTTAATCAGATCTGGATAGAGTCCGGAGTTGGGTTTGATTATTCTTGCTGGAGCAAAGCAATGGAATTGTTGTTTCACTTTCTGACTGGTGTAGCCTGATCCATGATTATTCCTTCACACGTCTGCACTCCTGGTTCGATTAGAGCTAGGTAGGACAATAAACTCACCCATAGCTGGGTAATTATATTATTTTTGTCAAGTCACAAACTCACTGGCATTTGAATGCCAGAGCAAGGTCCAAAGAATCCAAACTCTCTCTGCAAACTGGTCAGGAGAAGTTGAATGCACCCATCAATGGGTCAAGACTGAATACTCTGTGGGTTTTTACTCCAATTATTGCAACGTTAATATGAGAGCAACCATTGCTTTGCTTCCACTCCTGTGCCTAATGCTGTTTTGATGTTTCACAAACACGACGCACCTCACCTCCGCAACATTTGTGTTCCTGTCTCATGCCCAGCTTCCTCCCTGCTCTTATGTGCCATGTCCCTTCAATCACATTTTTTTAATTTCCAGATTAACCAACCAGTCTTGCCTGTAACCTCTTTGCACTAGGAAAAAAAAGCTGCACACCTGACCAACCTTCTCTGATCCATGTTAAATCCTCGATATTAATATCTTCCTCTCCCTTTTCTTTTTTCTTTTTTTGGCTGTTTGTGTGTCAATGTTCTCTGGAATTTAATTAAGCAATGTTTTGAGAGCATATTATATATGTTTGAACAATTTGGCGGCGCTGACAATATGAGCTATTGACCTGTAAGAGAGAAGCGAACGCTAGTAAATTTCCAGACATGCAGATGCGGAGCGTCGCTCTTGCCATTCTCCCTCCAAAACAACAGAAACTCTCCTGTTAATTTGTCATTAGAAGATGGACTTTAATTAGGTGAGTTTTCTCTGTTTTTTTGTGGTTTTCAAAGACATCTATACTGACCTGTCCATAGCCAAAAGCTGGCATGAACAAAAATGAAAACTGAGTGAGGAATTGTCAAGATGTGTCCATTCCTTTGGGTTTTACCACAAGGATGAATCAATTCGGTGGTGATTTTTCTATGGAATCGTGATATTTATAGTTTGCACTCTTTGGCAGGGAAGGCTAAAGACCTTGTAAAACTACAACTCCCAAAATTCCATATGCCAACCTGCATTGATTCGACAGTATAGGTCAGTGTTTGTCAATCTTCCTAATGCCGCAAGACCCTTAATACAGTTGTGGTGACCCCCAACCATAACATTATTTCATTGCTACTTCATAACTGTAATTTTGCTGTTGTTATGAATCGACATGTAAATATCTGATATGCAGGATGGATTTTCATTCACTGGACCAAATTTGGCATAAATACCCGGTACGCTGACATCTGAATACTGATGGGGTTGGTGGGGATTGATTTTTGTCATTTGGGAGTTGTAGTTGCTGGGATTTATAGTTCACCCACAATCAAAGAGCATTCTGAACTCAATCAATGATGGAATTGAACTGAACTTGGCACACAGAACTCCCATGACCAAGAGAAAATACTAGAAAGGTTTGGTGGGCATTGACCTTGAATTTTGGGGTTATAGTTCACCTACATCCAGAGAGCACTGTGGAGACAAACAATGATGGATCTGGACCAAACTTGGCACAGATACTCAATATGCCCAAATGTGAACACTTGTGGAGTTTGGGGAAAATAGACATTGACATTTGGCAGTTGTAGTTGCTGGGATTTATAGTTCACCTACCATCAAAGAGCATTTTGAACTCCACCAAGGATGGAATTGAACCAAACTTGGAACACAGAACTCCCATGACTAACAGAAAATACTGGAAGGGTTTGGTGGGCATTGATTTTGAGTTTTGGAGTTGTATTTCACCTACATCCAGAGAGCACTGTGGAAACAAACAATGATGGATCTTGACCAAACTTGGCATGAATAGTCAATATGCCCAAATGTGAACCATGTTGGAGTTTGGGGAAAATAGACCCTGACATTTGGGAGTTGTAGTTGCTGGGATTTATAGTTCACCTAGAAAGAGCATTCTGAACCCCATCAACAATAGAATTGGGCCAAACTTCTCACACAAAACCCCCATGATCAACAGAGAATACTATTTTTTTCTGGTGGTCTTTGGCAACTCCTCTAACACCCTTTGCAATCTCCCCAGGGGTCCTGACCCCCAGGTTGAGAAACATTAGTATAAAACATTAGATAAAAATAAGTGAAACAGAGTGGCAACAATTATGGGGACAAAGACATTTAAAAAATCTATCAATACGGGTTAAAGAAAATTATTACAACTTAATATGGAAGTGGTATCTGACACCAGTAAGAATAGCATATATGAATAAAAATAATTCAAAAAATTGTTGGAGAGGGTGTCAAGAACCAGGAACATATATCCACATGTGGTGGCAATGTAAATATGTAAATAACTTTTGGGAGAAAGTATTTAGAGAAATAGAAGATATAATGAATATGAAAATTGATAAACGTCCTAGTATAGCTTTATTATCATTATATAATAATAAGCAATTGAAAAGGGAGGATAAAGAAGCGATAACAAACTTATTAACAATAGCAAGATTGCTCATAGCAAGGAATTGGAAAAAAGAAATGAATATACAAATAGAGGAGTGGTACAAGGAAGCATGGAAATTAGCAATAAATGATAAGCTGACATGTATATTAAAAGTTTAAAAAGGTATATGGAAACAAAGCGACTTTGATGTTGTATGGGGAAAATTTGTTGTAAATGGTTTAAAAAACAAGGAAGGAAAGTTACCGTAACAAGAAGAAATGAGATTTTGGACAGATGATATGTAAAAATTGTGGCTTGAGATGGGTGGAGGGGAGCACTGTGGTGAAAATAAAAAGGGGGGAAATGTTTAAGCAAAACAATAAAATAATATGTTAAAGAGTGTGTTGTACAAAATGTAACAGTAATAACAAATGTATAACAAATGTAGCAATTGTGATAAATCAATAAAAATTATTATATATAAAAAAAGAGAGAAACATTAGTATAGATGCCACCCTAAGGCTTCAAAACATCACAGCAGGGTTGTTGTTTTGTTTTTTTTTTTAAGTCTATCAACAGACACTGGAATCCTTGCCACTCTACCCAATGCACAATAGCAGTGCCTTTGGATGTCTTTAGCAAACAGGAGAGCGCCATCTGTTGAAAAGCCCTCACCAATTGCTAATTGTATGCTTTCTTCTTGCTGTTTATAACTCTGCCATTCCCTGAGCAATCCACACAATGTTCCAAGATCACAGTTTTCCTAAGTACCAAACCTAATCTAAACATCTAGGGAAATAATAAAGTTTTCTATGTCTGGACTTCTAGGTTGGCATGGAAAGAAGGAAAGTCCAGATTGGGTGCAGCTATACCAGGCATGGGCAAACGCCAGCCTTCCGAGTGTTTTTGGACTTCAACTCCCACCATTCTTGGCATAAGGCCCCTTCCTTTTCCCCCTCAGCTGCTTAAGCGGATGAGGGGGGAAAGGAAAAGACCTGAGGCTGTTAGAAATTGTGGGAGTTGAAGTCCCAAACATCCGAAGGGCCCACATTTGCCCAGGCCTGGTCTATATTAAGTTCTTCCTACTTGAATGGCCCAAAAAGTTCTGGAGAAGTGTTTCTGCACAGAAAAACATTGGGAAAAATTCACAGAAATCACTTTCCAGAGCAGAAAATTGTGTGCAGAAAATGAATGCTGCCTTCATTTCTCCATAGAAGGAGGTTTTGCAGAGTGAACCAGTGTGAATTCAATGATTTAAACTGTTTGTTGTTTTCCAAGGGATTTACATTAAATTGTATGTTTACATCTGTTTTAATATATATTTTACAATTATATATAGGTAAAGGAAAAGGTAGTCCCCTGACATTAAGTCCAGTCATGTCTGACTCCTAGTGTGGTGCTCATCTCCATTTCTAAGCCGAAGAGCAGGCATTGTCCGTAGACACCTCCAAGATCATGTGGCCGGCATGACTGCATGGAGCGCCGTTATGTTCCCGCCGGAGCGGTAGCTATTGATCTATTCACATTTGCATGTTTTCGAACTGCTAGGTTGGCAGAAGCTAGGGCTGACAGCGGAAGCTCACGCCGCTCCCCGGAATCGAACCTGCGACCTTTTGATCAACAAGCTCAGCAGCTCAGTGCTTTAACCCACTGCGCCACCAGGGGCTCCTACAATTATATATATATATTCTTATTTTGAGCGCTTTGTGTCTCAAAGTGGGATTGTGATGGTGATGAAGAGGGGGAAAAGGAAAGGGCCTGAAGCCAGGAATGGTGGTAGGTGAAGTCCAAAACACTGAAGTTTGCTCATGTGTGATCTACACAGTAGTCTCATAGAGAACAAATTACTTTTGCATTTTGAGCTCGGTTTGCAGCAATTGAAATAAGCTGAGTATGGAAGAAGGAAAGCAAAAGGAGAAAGAAACTGGGACGTTTTCAAAAAATGGAAAAGTGGGATGGCAGAGGAGTATTTGGAACTGCTGCAACAAATGAGGACAATAAGAAGGCTTTCATGGCTGGAATACCTGGGTTGCTGTAAGGTTTTCATGCTGTATGGCCATGTTTCAGAAGCATTCTCTCCTGACGTTTCACCTGCATCTATGGCAGGCATCCTCAGAGGTTGTGAGATCTGTTGGAAACTAGACAAGTGGGGTTTATATATCTGTGGATTGTCCAGGGTGGGAGAAAGAATTCATCTGTTAGAGGCAAGTGTGAATGTTGCAATTGGCCACGTTGATTATTTATTTATTTATTTATTTACTTACTTTATTTCTATACCGCTTTTCGCAGCCCTTAGGCGACTCAAAGCGGTTTACATACTACAAATTATCACAAGACAGTATCATAGGCAGATTAAAACACATTATACATTATACATAACAGTCAATATCAATAAACAATCATTATCATAGCGCCGCAACAACAAATCAGAATCCATTCTCGTAATTCTTTAGAATCATAGAATCAAATCATAGAATCATAGAATCAAAGAGTTGGAAGAGACCTCATGGGCCATCCAGTCCAACCCCCTGCCAAGAAGCAGGAATATTGCATTCAAATCACCCCTGACAGATGGCCATCCAGCCTCTGCTTAAAAGCTTCCAAAAAAGGAGCCTCCACCACACTCCGGGGCAGAGAGTTCCACTGCTGAACGGCTCTCACAGTCAGGAAGTTCTTCCTAATGTTCAGATGGAATCTCCTCTCTTGTAGTTTGAAGCCATTGTTCCGCGTCCTAGCCTCCAAGGAAGCAGAAAACAAGCTTGCTCCCCCCTCCCTGTGGCTTCCTCTCATATTTATACATGGCTATCATATCTCCTCTCAGCCTTCTCTTCTTCAGGCTAAACATGCCCAGTTCCCTAAGCCGCTCCTCATAGGGCTTGTTCTCCAGACCCTTGATCATTTGAGTCGCCCTCCTCTGGACACATTCCAGCTTGTCAATATCTCTCTTGAATTGTGGTGCCCAGAATTGGACACAGTATTCCAGATGTGGTCTAACCAAAGCAGAATAGAGGGGTAGCATTACTTCCTTAGATCTAGGCACTATGCTCCTATTGATGCAGGCCAAAATCCCATTGGCTTTTTTTGTTCCATATTCCTATGTTCGATTGCACCGTGTTCCTATATTCAATTGCACTGTTTAGCCAAACGCTTGTTCGAAAAGCCAGGTTTTCACCTTCCTCCGAAACGCCAACAGCGAAGGGGCCTGTCTGATGTCTGCAGGTAGGGCATTCCACAGCCGAGGGGCCACCACCGAGAAGGCCCTGTCTCTCATCCCCGCCAGGCGCGCCTGTGATGCAGGCGGGACCGAGAGCAAGGCCTCCCCAGGCGATCTTAATGTCCTGGTCAGTTCATAGGTGGAGATGCGTTTGGAGAGGTAAGTAGGGCCTTGCAGCTGCTTTCTGCCTAGGGGAATCCTTTGTTGGGAGGTGTTAGCTGGCCCTGACTGCTTCCTGTCTGGAAACCTCATAACAATGGCTTCAAACTACAAGAAAGGAGATTCCATCTGAACATGAGGAAGAACTTCCTGATTGTGAGAGCCGTTCAGCAGTGGAACTCTCTGCCCTGGAGTGTGGTAGAGGCTCATTCTTCGGAAGCTTTTAAACAGAGGCTGGATGGCCGTCAGGGATGCTTTGAATGCAATATTCCTGCTTCTTGGCAGAATGGGGTTGGACTGGATGGCCCATGAGGTCTCTTCCAACTCTTTGATTCTATGATTCTAGGATTCTATAACCTTTAAAGATGCCTGCTATAGATGCAGGCGAAACGTCAGGGAAGAATGCTTCTGAAACATGGCCATACAGCCCGAAAAACGTACAGCACCCCAATAAGAAGGTATCTATTTTCAACTTATGCAATCAGTGATCTCAATGTCGACACCTCAAAGTAACATTACCAGTCTCTGGTCCTCACCAGCCACAAAGATTACCCATCAGCATCCATGAGAGTGTGGTTTGCATCTGCTCAGGAATCCGCGCGCTCTCGTCCTCTTCTGAAACACTCATTTCTCTCTCAATACAAAGCCCTGCTCTCGTGTCCCTTTCTTCTCTCCCTGCTCAATGCTGCAAATGGGGCTGTGCCTTTCCCATTATTTAATGCCTTCCAATCGCGCTTTGAAGACAGTAAAGTGCTCTTTTCAACGCTAAATATTATTATTAACAACAAAGAAAGGAATGAAATGAGGCAGGCCTGGAGTTCAAACGAGGGCCTTTTCCTTTAAAGCGTGTTAAGAGGAGGGCGGTGGGTGCTTATGAATTTCCAAGGGTAGAAGCAATTACCCCCTAGAGTAGCCACACTCGGCGAATTAAAATTAATTGAATGCTAAAAGTAGGGGGGAGGGAGAGAGGGGGAAGGTACCAGCTAAATTTAGTTTCCTGTGGCTGGAAGGAAAGAGGGTTCTTGAAAGCCTACATAACAGAGGCTCCCCGCTGGCACATCTGCCTTTCCATGCTCCTCTTTCAAGAGCCTGCCTTCCATTGGAGAATAACAGCTACCCCATAGTGAACCGCCTCCCAACATCATGCCCTCCAACTCCGGATGGTTGTCATGCCAGTGGGACAGTGAGCCCACTCTGGGCCTCAGTCTCAACTCTAAAGGAGATACCCAAGGTGCTGAGCTTCCTGTCCCAAGCTAAAGGTACATAATGTCCCCTGACATTGTCCAGTCATGTCGGACTCTGGAGGTTGGTGGTCATCCCCATTTCTAAGCCGAAGAGCCGGCATTGTCCATAGACACCTCCAAGGTTATGTGGCTGGCATGACTGCATGGAATGCCATTACCTTCCTGTCAGAGCGGTACCTATTGATCTATTCACATTTCGAACTGCTAGGTTGGCAGAAGCTGGGGCTGACAGCAGGAGCTCATGCCACTCCCCGGATTCAAACCTACGACCTTTCATTCAGCAAGTTCATCAGCTCAGTGGTTTAACCCACTGTGCCTGTTCTGGTACAACTGTACCAGGAGCTCCAACATCTTTTTCTTTCTTTGAGTGTTTGCATGTATTCCAGGGTTCCATGTATTTTGCAATAAGGTGGCTTCCCTTGGTTTGCAATTATAGGGCCAATGACCCACCAATCATCAGGCTTGCAATCCCACCAGTTCATCACAGGCAGATGGTATTTGTGGCCCAAGTTCCAATGAATCATCTGAGCAACGGTGTTGTGCCTCTGCTTGTAGTCTGTCTGCGCGATCTTCTTGCAGCAGCTGAGGATGTGATCTATTGTTTCATCTGCTTCCTTGCAGAGTCTACACTTGGGATCTGTTGTTGACTTTTCAGTTCTGGCTTTGATGGCATTGATTCTATTATTATTATTATTATTATTATTATTATTATTATCTACTCCTCCAGAGGCCAGAAAACTATGGATTCACATTGGAAGAAAAGAGATTCCACCTAAACATTAGGGAGATCTTTTGCTTCTACTGCATTCTGGAAGTAAAATCCCATGTCTATTTCTCTCATTAATTTTTTTAAAAAAACTTCCAGTTAACATTATCAAATGCCTTCTCAGCATCTAGGGCCAAAAGCATTACTTTCTTTTGATGGTTAGTTTCGTAATAGTCAATCAGGTCTATTATTGTTCTTACATTATCCTTTTGGTGTCTGTTAGGTAGGAATCCTGCCTGTTCCTCCTCTATGTATTCTTTGAGTATCTTTTTCAGTCTCTCTGCCATTATATTGCTTGACGAGGAGGAATCTCTGCCTTTGGAGATCTTTAAACAGAGGCTGGTTGGGCATCTCAGGAAGGCTTTAGTTGTATATTCCTGGGATGGACTATATCAAGCATGGGCAAACCTCGGCCCTCCTAGTGTTTTGGACTTACTTAAGCAGCTGAGGGGGGAAAGGAAAGGGCCTGAGGCTGTCAGGAATTGTGGGAGTTGAAGTCCAAAACACCTGGAGGATTTAAGTTTGCCCACGCCTGGCCTAGATAATCCTTGGGTTCTCTTTCTAATATTATATGATGATAGTGAAGTTTCCAAAATGAGTAGGCAGGCAGCGTCTTGCCCTGAAAATTAGTCAGGAACACTGCTTGGGGACTTCTCACCAGTTGGAGAGGTGTTGCCACAAAACAACAAATGAGTTGTTGTTTCTGACGTTCCGCAAAATCCCCAGAATCACAGAGTTTGCAACCTCCCCAAATTTCTTTGCAATCACGGCTACCGAGGGAAAATGTGGAAGTATCTGCTACCGAGCTGGACACCGGAATAATTTTTCAGGAAAATGAAGCACGCTGTCTCAGGCCGGCAGATTACAGCGCGATGGGGGGAAATTAGTCATAAGATAGATGTGTTTGCCCGGCTATTTCATTTCCATAAATTAAACCAACACACACTTACATTTGACTTAAAGTAAACTTAAATGCATCACGGAAAGGAGAATTGCATTTTCTCCTTTGTATGCACATGCAAAAATGGCTGGTTCTTGCTGACCTGTGGTTTTCCCGTTTCCTCCTGCTTAATGTCTTTTTGGAGTTTGCTCTTCTCCATTTGGTTTAATAGTCAGAGGGGTATAGATGAGGTTGGGTTATTTATTTTCATTTCTCCATCAGCCACTCGGAGTTTATCCATTGAGAAATGAAGAAAAGCATTTCCAAAATCAAAGTCAATGCATCTGTGGCTTCCAGTGCTACAATAATTCTCTCTCAGGGCCACATATTTGCTTCCAGTCTGCTGCAATTATAGCAGTGGTTCCCAACCTGGGGTCTCCAGATGTTTTTGGCCTACAACTCCCAGAAATCCCAGCCAGTTTACCAGCTGTTAGGATTTCTGGGAATTGAAGGCCAAAACCATCTGGGGACCCCAGGTTGAGAACCACTGAGTTATAGGATGACAGTCAACCTGTCTCCCATATTGTTTAACATCTACATAAGTGGTACCCAACCTTTGGGCCTCCAAGTGTTTTGGACTTCCACTCCCAGGAATACCAGCCATCTTATCAGCTATTAGGATTTGTGGGAGTTGAAGTCCAATACTCCTGGAGGCTTTTACTTTTTACTTAGGCAATCTCTCATTACCCAAGTAGGATTGACTTCTAAAATCCGTGTACTGGTGGTGGGTACGTAGGTGACTGTGGAGCCCTATTTTTGACCTGCATGTTCTCCCACAGTGAGGGCACTGGTTTCCAGGTGGAAGGTGGTCTCAGCTGGGGTTGGCTTGACATGCCTTCCTCTTGGCACGTTTCTCCTTTTCACCCTCTATTCATGCATCTTCAAATTCTACAACACTGCTGGTCACAGTTGACGTGTGGCCCAAAGGTCGGGAACCACTGATCTACATGAAGCCGCTGGGGGAGATTATCTGGAGTTTTGGAGTTTGATGTCATATGTATGCAGATGACATACAACTCTATTACTCCTTTCCACCTGCTGCTAAGGAGGCTGTTCAGATCCTGATATGGTGCTTGGCAGCTGTGATGGTCTGGATGAGGACAAATTGAATCCAGACAAGTCAGTCACAAGGCTGAACAGGGTATAGGGTTACAGCTTGTGCTGGACGGGGTTGTACTCCCCCTGAAGATACAGGTTCACAGCTTGGGAGTGATCCTGGACTCATCACTGAGCCTTGGACACCAGGTTTCTGCTGTGTCAAGGTGTGCTTTTACACCAGTGTTTCTCAGCCTGGGGGTCGGGACCCCTGGGGGGGTCGCAAGGGAGTGTCAGAGGGGTCGCCAAAGGCCAAAAGAAAACACAGGTCATGGGAGTTCTGTGTGGGAAGTTTGGCCCAGTTCTATCATTGGTGGGGTTCAGGATGCTCTTTGATTGGAGGTGAACTATAAATCCCAGCAACTACAACTCCCAAATGTCAAGATCTGTTTTCCCCAAACTCCACCAGTGTCCACATCTGGGCATATTGAATATCTCTGCCAAGTTTGGTCCAGATCCATCATTGTTTGAGTCCACAGTGCTCTCTGGATGTAGGTGAACTAAAACTCCAAAACTTAAGGTCAGTGCCCACCAAACCCTTCCAGTAGTTTCTACTTGCTCATGGGAGTTCTGCGTGCCAAGGTTGGTTCAGTTTCCACCATTGGTGGCATTCAGAATGCTTTTTGATTGTAGGCGAACTATAAATCCCAGCAACTATAACTCCCAAGTGACAACATCCATCCCCTCCAACTCCACCAGTATTCGAACTTGGGCGTATTGGGTATTTGTGCCAAATTAGGTCCAGGAAGTCAGAAGACGCTTACTTCTTGGGAGGAGAGCAATGTCCAATCTTGATAAAATAGTAAAGAGTAGAGACATCAGACTGGCAACCAAGATCCATTGCCTAGTCAAAGCCATGGTATTCCCTATAGTCACCTACGGATGTGAGAGCTGGACCTTAGGGAAGGCTGAGCGAAGGAAGATCGATGCTTTTGAGCTGTGGTGTTGGAGGAAAGTTCTGAGAGTGCCTTGGACTGCGAGAAGATCCAACCAGTCCATCCTCCAGGAAATAAAGCCCGACTGCTCACTGGAGGGAAGGATACTAGAGACAAAGTTGAAGTACTTTGGTCACATCATGAGGAGACAGGAAAGCCTAAAGAAGACAATGATGCTGGGGAAAGTGGAAGGAAAAAGGAAGAGGGGCTGACCAAGGGAAAGATGGATGGATGGCATCCTTGAAGTGACTGGACTGACCTTGAAGGAGCTGGGGGTGGTGACGGCCGACAGGGAGCTCTGGCGTGGACTGGTCCATGAGGTCACGAAGAGTCGAAGACGACTGAACGAATGAACAACAAGGTCCAGCAAATTAAGACATCCTGCATATCAGATATTTACATGACGATTCACAACAGCAGCAAAATTACAGATATGAAGTAGCAACGAAAATAATGTTATGGTTGGGGGTCACCACAACATGAGGAACTGTATTAAGGGGTCGCAGCATTAGGAAGGTTGAGAACCACTGTTTTACACAGTTAAAACGTGTGCACCAGTTGCACCTGTACCTTGGGAAGTGAGACTTGGCCATGGTAGTCCACATTCTGGTTACATCCCGAATAGACTACTGCAGTCCACTCTCCCTTTGCCTTTGAAGACTGTTCAGAAGCTTCAAGTGATTCAATGGGCACCAGCCAGATTCTTCACTGGAGCGACGTACAGCGGAGCTATATAAACCCTCAGGGAAGCTATAAAACCCCCCTGTTATATAGCTCCACTGGCTGCCAGTCTGCTACCGAGCACAATTCAAAGTGATAGTTTTAGCCTATAAAGCCCTAAAGGGTTCCAGTCCAGCCCAGCTTACCTGTCCAAACGCATCTCCCCCTATGAACCATCTGGAGAGGCCCTGCTCTCGGTCCCACCTTCTTTGCAAGCATGATTGGTGGGAATGAGAGACAGGGCCTTCTCGGTGGTGGCTCCTTGGCTATGGAAATCCCTCCACAGTGAAATCAGATCACTTCCTCACTCCTAGCCTTCAGAAAGAAAGTGAAGACATGGCTTTGGGAGCAAACCTTTGGAGTATAATTGTAGTGAAATAGATGAGTACAGAATATGTGCAACGACTACTGGAATGACCCCGGATGACGATGGTGGATGGTGTGGTTTTAATAGTGAATGTAATGTTTTTATGTGCATTGATTTTAATTTTAATGTTTATTTTAATTGTGTGTTGTTTTAAGGCATTGAATAGTTGCCTATGCGTTAAGCTGCCTTGAGCCCCCTTCGGGGTTGTGAAGGGCGGGGTAATAAATATTATAAATAAATAAATAATCAATAAACCTCTGTTTCCAATGAGAATGCATTCCAGGACAAAGTGGAAACAGGAAACCATGGATAATTGTGAACCCTATCGAAATGAACAGCCTCTGCCAGACGTTATCATGGAGTCTTTTTGGCATTTGGACAACTTCCTTCTCTGCTCCTTTTTAGCCACCGTTTCCTCTCCAGATGGGCACCAAGATGTTTCCCTTCCTCTTCTCCAAGACTCTTCCCAGAGTTGTCTGCGAATCCTCCCCATCAACAGGTGCAGGGGCAAAAAGCAAACATATGCCAGGGTTTGCGTTGGAGGGTACGTCTTGGAGGGTCTCCCAAGGCTATGTTCAGCTGGGACCCAGGCACCATCTGGCATCGCCAAGCCTGGCACCGGTTTCGCTATTATCTGGATCGATCAGGCAAGCCAACAGATGCCTGCCTTTATTACCACAGTAGACTCTCGGTTAACCAGCACCCATGGGGATGGGGAGGTGATGGATACACATCATTTCTGGTTGCTTGAGAGTTCCTATTTAAAATACACCTAACCATACTGTGCCATTCCATAAACTCTGCCTTGACTTGATATTCATATCAATAAAAGCAAAGCAAGACACGTCAAGTCTCATTTAACTTAATCTAACACAGTTTTATACTGATTTGTGGATACAATATTATATATTTGATATTTTAAAAATCTAGTTGCTTGAGAGTTCTGGTTGCTTGAGAATCTACTGAATATATACAGCTATGCTCCCCCGGCCAACCAGGTTTGACTGTAACGTAACAAAGAAGGAAGAGAAGGAAGAGAAACACCAGAAGAAATGTAGCAATGTCTTTAAGCAGGCATGGGCCAACTTGGGCCCTCCAGGTGTTTTGGACTCCAACTCCCACAATTCCTAACAGCCTCAGGCCCTTTCCTTCCCCCCCTCAGCTGCGGCTGAGGGGGGAAAGGAAAGGGCCTAAGGCTGTTAGGAATTGTGGGAGTTGGAGTGTTCTGTCGCGCACTGGGCCTGTAAAGAATTTCCTTTAGAACAGGACATGCAACCTTTGCCCAGAGGGAAGCCAGGGGGCCCAAGGAGAAGTTCTCAGAGGTTTTCCACCACAAATTACCTTTAGATGGTTTGTGAAGTATAACAAAGTCTTTTATTAATGAACAATCAAACAGAAACTTCTCTTGTCTTCAGTAAAGATAAACAAATGATTCCAGGCTTTTCTGCAACTGGTAGCTTCCTAAACTTGCCCACAAAGGACAGGCAACTGTCTTCAATAACTTCTTCTTTACTTTAAAGGAAAGTCCCCTTTTTAGCTTCTCCCAGGCTGACTGTAATCTAATCCTTACTGATGTAGGCTCTGCTACCGGGTTGAACTGCTTCTCAAACGCCGAGTGGACCTACCAGTAAAGGCTTAGATGTTCTCCAGCTGGAGTTCTTTGGTCTTTAGGGCTGTTTCCCTGGAAATCTTTGGAGAGTCTTAAGACTGTTCTCCCCCGGAAGGTCTTAAGGGTTGAAGCTGTTGTACAGGAGAAGCTTGCACATGTCCTGTACATTAGCTTTCCTTGCTGAGACTAACTAAAAAAATGGCTCCCTTCCCAATTGCCCTAAGCAAGGGGCGGAACCAAAACTTAATGATAATGGACAGGAGCCCTGCCCTATGATTGCAAAACAGATAACAGAAGGAAAATAAAGGTGGAGCTCTTGGTACAGCCGTACCAGCACATGGAGTCCAAAACACCTGGAGGGCCCAAGTTGGCCCATGCCTGCTTTAGGACTAGGTAGGCATGCATCTACACTGCAGAATGAATATAACTGTTGTGGCTCAATGCCATGGGATTCCTATTGTCTGGAGGCACCAGCAGAAAAGGCTAAAGACCTTATAAAGCAGTGTTTCTCAACCTGGGGATTGGGGCCCCTGGAGGGGGTGTCAGAAGAGGTGCCAAAGACCATCAGAAAACACAATGTTTTCTGTTGGTCATGAGGATTCTGTATGGGAAGTTTTACCCAATTCTATTGTTGGTGGGGCTCAGAATGCTCTTTGATTATACGTGGATCTGTAATTGGTTAAATGGACAAACCCAGAGGGTGATTCTCCCCAATGCTTCCTCTTCATCCTGGAAAAAAGTGACGAGCGGAGTGCCGCAGGGTTCCGTCCTGGGCCCAGTCCTGTTCAACATCTTTTTTAATGACTTAGATGAAGGGCTAGAAGGCAGGATCATCAAGTTTGCAGACGACACCAAACTGGGAGGGATAGCCAATACTCCAGAGGACAGGAGCAGGATTCAGAAACGATCTTGACAGATTAGAGAGATGGGCCAAAACTAACAAAATGAAGTTCAACGGGGACAAATTCAAGATACTCCACTTAGGCAGAAAAAACTAAATGAAGAGATACAGAATGGGGGATGCCTCGCTCGAGAGCAGTACGTGTGAAAAAGATCTTGGAGTCCTCGTGGACAACAAGTTAAACATGAGCCAACAATGTGATGCAGCGGCAAAAAAAGCCAATGGGATTTTGGCCTGCATCAAGAGGAGCATAGTGTCTAGATCTAAGGAAGTCATGCTACCCCTCTATTCTGCTTTGGTTAGACCACATCTGGAATATTGTGTCCAATTCTGGGCAGCACAATTCAAGAGAGATGTTGACAAGCTGGAATGCGTCCAGAGGAGGGTGACTAAAATGATCAAGGGTCTGGAGGACAAGCCCTATGAGGAGCGGCTTAAGGAGCTGGGCATGTTTAGCCCGAAGAAGAGAAGGCTGAGAGGAGATATGATAGCCATGTACAAATATGTGAGAGGAAGCCACAGGGAGGAGGGAGCAAGCTTGTTTTCTGCTTCCTTGGATACTAGGACGTGGAACAATGGCTTCAAATTACAAGAAAGGAGATTCCATCTGAACATGAGGAAGAACTTCTTGATTGTGAGAGCCATTCAACAGTGGAACTCTTTGCCCCGGAGTGTGGTGGAAGCTCTTTCATTGGAGGTTTTTAAACAGAGGCTGGATGGCCATCTGTCAGGGCTGCTTTGAATGCAATATTCCTGCTTCTTGGCAGGGGGTTGGAGTGGATAGCCCATGAGGTCTCTTCCAACTATATGATTCTATGTAGGTGAACTATAAATCCCAGCAACTACAACTTCCCAAATGTCAAGGTCTATTTTCCCCAAAATCCACCAGTTCACATTTGGGCATATTGACTATTTGTGTCAAGTTTGGTCCAGATTCATCATTGTTCATTTCCACATTGCTCTCTGGATGTAGGTGAACTGCAACTCCAAAACTCAAGGTCAGTGCCCACCAAAACCCAGTTTTTTTCTATTGGTCATGGGAGTCCTGTGTGCCAAGTTTGGTTCAATTCCATCGTTGGTGGAGTTCAGAATGCTCTTTGATTGTAGGTGAATTATAAATCCCTGCAACTGCAACTCCCAAATTATGAAATCAATCCTCTCCAACCCCACCGGTATTCACATTATTGGATATTTGTGCCAAATTTGGTCCAGTGAATGAAAATGCATCCTGCATATCAGATATTTACATTATGATTCATAACAGTAGCAAAATTACAGTTATGACGTAGCAACACAAATAATGTTATGGTTGGCACCACAATTGTATTAAGGGTCTTGCGGCATTAGGAAGGTTGAGAACCACTGTTATAAAGCTACAACTCCCATGATTCTATAGTATTGAGCCACGGCAGTTCAAGTGGTGTCAAACAGCATTGATTCTACAGTGTAGATGCTCCTTCTGTTGCCTTTGCAGTGTGTTTGTCACCTTCTCTTCCGTATTTCTCTTCCCCCGACGTGTGGGCTCTCTAGTTCCCCACGTAATGCTCCAATTCCCTCCCAACATGGCGCACAAGGAGTTTGGGGGACGGCACCGCCATCCCGACAAGGCGAAACATTAATTTCTGGAGTTCTTTTTAATTAATTCATCAGGAGCCACGCTGTGCAGGATGATTACGTTAAAGGGTTTAATTACAAATTTATATGTAATGATGCACTTTAATTACTTTGGACGGGGACATTATGATTGGGCCCTTTTCCCAAGTTTCCTGGCACCAGATCCGTGCCGCCAAACGAGGAGCATCACCGGCGGATGCCTTGAATTATTCACAACGTGTTGGGAGGGATCCAGTTGTGACTGATGAGGGGAAGCGGTGCTTTCCGAAAACCTCCTACCTTGGGAGATGCCTGAATCCAACATTACAAGGCATAGATAGCATTGTCGTTTTCGTGGGGTTTTCCGCATAGGGAAGGGGGGCAATTACAAAACCATCCAAGAAGCTGAATTTGGGGAGCCCAATTCCCCAGTAAAATGGCACACCATTACGATTCCATGAAAGATTTAAGAGACAGTCGGCGAAGCGTCGTGCATGGGCGCGCATATATCTTCACCAATAACTGGCCTTGGAGGCGAAGCATTGCGTTGCGCCCATTTTTACCCTGCTTTAAATTTAGGAAAGGCTGCCATAGATGCTGATCATAAAATAGAAGTATAATGGTGTTGTATCTGTTCTGATCTGTTTTGAGCGTCTGGGTAAAGCATTGTATTTTTGGATGGGCTGAATGAAGTCAAAGAGAGGGAGGTTGTGGGAAAGCATAACTAAGGATGCATCTACACTGCAGAGTTAATAGATTTCAAAACCACTTGAACTACCATGGCTCCATGCTATGGAATCCTGCGAGTTGTCGTTTGGTGAGGCAACTATGGCTCCTATGTTACTGATTATCTACCCATTTATGCAAACGTTAAAGGGGCTGGGTTGTTGTAGGTTTTTTCGGGCTATATGGCCATGTTCTAGAGCAGTGTTTCTCAACCTGGGGGTCAGGACCCCTTGGGGGGTCATGAGGAGGTGGCAGAGGGGTCACCAAAGCCCATCAGAAAATAGTATTCTCTGTTGGTCATGGGGGTCTGTGTGTGGGAATTGAGGTGCAATTCTATCGTTGGTGGGGTTCAGAATGCTCTTTAATTGTAGGTGAACTATAACTCCCAGCAACTACAACTCCCAAATGTCAAGGTCTATTTTCCCCAAACTCCACCAGTATTCACATTTGGGCATATCGAGTATCTGTGCCAAGTTTGGTCCAGATCCATCATTGTTTGAGTCTACAGTGCTCTCTGGATGTAGGTGAACTATAAATCCCAGCAACTACAACTCCCAAATGTCAAGGTCTATTTTCCCCAAACTCCACCAGTATTCACATTTGGGCATATTGAGTATCTGTGCCAGGTTTGGTCCAGATCCATCTTTGTTTGAGTCTACAGTGCTCTCTGGATGTAGGTGAACTACAACTCCCAAACTCTGATCAATGTCCACCAAACCCTTCCAGTATTTTCTGTTGGTCATGGGAGTTCGGTTTGCCAAGTTTGGTTCAATTCCATCATTGGTGGAGAATCAGAATGCTCTTAGATTGTAGGTGAACTATAAATCCCAGTAACTACAACTCCCAAACGACAAAATAACCCCCCCCCCCCCAGCTCCACCAGTATTCAGATTTGAGCTTATCGGATATTTGTGCCCAATTTGGTCCATTGAATGAAAACATATTTTGCTTATCATATATTTACATTACGATTCATAACAGTAGCAAAACTACAGTTATGAAGTAGCAATGAAAATTGGGGGTCACCACAACATGAGGAACTGTATTAAGGGGTCGCGGCATTAGGAAGGTTGAAAAACACTGTTCTAGAGACATTCTCTCCTGACATTTCGCCTGCATCTATGGCAAGCATCCTCAGAGGTAGTGAGGACCTCACTACCTCTGAGGATGCTTGCCATAGATGCAGGCGAAACGTCAGGAGAGAATGTCTCTAGAACATGGCCATATTGCCTGAAAAAACCTACAACAACCCAGTGATTCTGGCCATGAAAGCCTTCAACAATACATTAAAGGAGCTATCCAAAGTGCTGAGCCTATTCAGGGGACTTTGGAGAGCTCTCTTAGTGTTTAGTTGAAGGGAAGAGGTGGTAAAGGCTCCATCAATTCAATTAAATTGCATTATATGTGTCTACACCAGTGGTTCCCAACCTTTTTTTGACCAGGGACCACTCTCCAACATTAGTACCAAAAGGGTTATGAATCTGTTTTTGGCCAACTTTAGATTTGGTTTGGTTATTTGGGATGCAGATTCAGAAAATTGCATTGGATAGACCACATCAACTCTGGTTTCCGATACAGAACATATGCCATCCAGTAGTCGCCATCTGCTCACTACAGAAAACCATTTTTAATAAGCCTCGGCACTATAAGAGGGTTTTGCGAGACCGGTCACATTCATTGCAACTGTATACTAATGGTGAGGCCGAGGACCACATTTTAGTTCTTGCAGACCACTGGTGATCCACGGACTGCAGGTTTGGGAACAACTGGTCTAGAACCTCCTTTGCCCAAGAGTGCAGATGCCCCACCAAGATACAGGTCCCAGGTTTCCACAGCATTGAGCCATAGCAGGTAAACATGGGACAAATTGCATTAATTCTACAGTGGTGATGGCCAACAAGGAGCTCTGGCATGGACTGGTCCATGAAGTCACAAAGAGTCAGAAGCGACTGAACGAATAAACAACAGACCACATCAGCTCTAGTTTCTGTTACAGAACATAAGCCAGTAGTTGCCATCTGCTTGCCCACAGAAAATCATATTTAATAATTTAGAGCTGATGTGGTAGTAGTAATCTTTCGTGGGTAGTCAGCTGCTCCTCTCCCGACATCCCCGTTGCCTCAGCACTCTAAGAGGGTTTCATGAGATGAGTCGCTCTCGTTGCCGCATGGTTTTGAGGCAACAGTGTAGTAATGGTGAGGCTGGGGACCATATTTTCATTCTTGCAGACCACTGGTGGTCCATCATAAAATGCAATTTGGCAGTTTAGGTGGGGTCTTCATTTTTCAAAAGGTAAAGGAACTCACCGAGGTGCTGAACCCAGTTTGGGGCTGAAGATGAATTCCTTGCAGAGCTCCTTTAATGTTTGAACTGAAACCCAACATAGATCCAATTGATCTACTGAATAGATGGCCTCCACCCTCCAGATTTAAAATGCCAGTGTGAATTTTACAAAAGGAATGATTTCAAATAATACTTCTAACATCTCAAAATGAGATTAAAATAATCCTGAGGAAACATCACAGAAACGTATGGCAACGGATCATAGAATCATAGAATCAAAGTTGGAAGAGACCTCATGGGCCATCCAGTCCAACCCCCTGCCAAGAAGCAGGAATATTGCATTCAAATCACCTCTGACAGATGGCCATCCAGCCTCTGTTTAAAAGCTTCCAAAGAAGGAGCCTCCACCACACTCCGGGGCAGAGAGTTCCACTACTGAACGGCTCTCACAGTCAGGAAGTTCTTCCTCATGTTCAGATGGAATCTCCTTTCTTGTAGTTTGAAGCCATTGCTCCATTGCATCCTAGTCTCCATGGAAGCAGAAAACAAGCTTGCTCCCTCCTCCCTGTGGCTTCTTCTCACATATTTATACATGGCTATCATATCTCCTCTCAACTTTCTCTTCTTCAGGCTAAACATGACCAGCTCCTTAAGCCGCTCCTCATAGGGCTTGTTCTCCAGACCCTTGATCATTTTAGTCACCCTCCTCTAGACTCATTCCAGCTTGTCAATATCTCTCTTGAATTGTGATGCCCAGAATTGGACATAATATTCCAGGTGTGGTATAACCAAAGCAGAATAGAGGGGCAGCATGATTTCCCTGGATCTAGACACTATGCTCCTATTGATGCAGGCCAAAACCCGATTGGCTTTTTTTGCCGCCACATCACATTGTTGGCTCATGTTTAAGTTGTTGTCCACAAGGACTCCAAGATCTTTTTCACACGTACTGCTCTCGAGCCAGGCATCGTCCCCCATTCTGTATCTTTGCATTTCATTTTTTCTGCCTAAGTGGAGTATCTTGCATTTGTCACTGTTGAACTTCATTTTGTTAGTTTTGGCCCATCTCTCTAATCTATCAAGATCGTTTTGAATCCTGCTCCTGTCCTCTGGAGTATTGGCTATCCCTCCCAATTTGGTGTCATCTGCAAACTTGATGATCATGCCTTCTAGCCCTTCATCTAAGTCATTAATAAAAATGTTGAACAGGATCATAAGGGTTCTTGGTGAGATTTGACCTTAGAAGGTTTGCCTTTGCTTTCCTCTGAGGCTGAGAGGTTGCCCAAGTTCACCCAGTGGGTTTCTATGACCAAGCAGGGATTTGAATCTTTGGATGCATCTACACTGCAGACTTAGTGCAGTTTGACACCTCTTGAACTGCCATGTCTCAATGCTATGAAATCATGGGAATTGTAGTTTTACAAGGTCTTGTGCCTTCTATGCCAAAGAGGGTTGGTGCCAACTTCAGACTGCAACACTCAGGATTCCATGGTAGCTAAAGCAGTACCAAATTGTATTAAATATACAATGTAAATGCAGCCACAGTCTCCTAGAGTTGTCATCCAACACTATGCTATGTTGGTTACATGGGCTGAGAGCATTTGGGACAAAATGAGATGTAAAATCTCCTTTCCATTCACTCCAGTGACCATATTTCTGCACTTTTTTCACCCTCCGTAATACTTCAGGAGGGTAGGCAGCCTGAGTGTGTTTGTGTGTTTGTGTCTCGCAAAGCATATGCCAGGGCAACAAAAGAGGCAGCCAAGAAGCAAGCGACACGGGTGTCGAGTGGGTGGGCAAAGCCGTGGAGCCCAACGGAGGGTGGGGGGAAACATGCTCCAGGAGGGATGCCAGTTGGTATTTTGATTTCATACCAAAGCAATATTGTGACGTTTCTGCTAACACTTCCACTCTGCGGGTTTATAACATCGGGGAGGATCTGAGAAGGAAACTTGGGTGCCGAGAAGGGAATCTGGCAGAGAGAACATGAGTAGGAACATCTTGAGAGAAGAAAAATCAGGGCAAAACGTGGTCCGTAAGCAGGTCTAGGTTTTGTACTGAAATGCAGCCTTTGGGATTTATTTTTTTAAAGGAATCCCACCTCTGGAAACCTCCAGAGGGTCCCATATCTCCTCTCCAAAAGGCTTGCTGATCCCTGCACCTTGTTTGGGATGTATGCACTGTGGAATAAATGCAGTTTCACACCACTTTAACTGCCCGGGCTGAATGCTATGGACACCACCTCTCTTTGGCAGAGAAAGCTCAAGGCTTCCACACTTATCTTTTCTTTCCAACGGAGCACCACTATCACACCCAGAAAGGACACCTTGCCCTCCAACTAGCATCAACAGCCCACCCGTATTCCCCATATTGGTTTCTTTGGCACCCGCAGTGTCTCGTATCTGGTGTCCTGGGCCTTGTTTTCACCTTCGGTGTATCTTGTAATTATGTCTTTATCTGTGCTCCTTGCAAAATTGTTTCATGTCCAATTATAACTCTTCCCGCTCCCTGTCTCCAAAATGCATGGAGGTTTATATGCTTGCATATGCCTAACAAATGCAAAGACTAAAAGGGAATTGTTGTTGTTCATTCATTCAGTCGTGTCAGGAGCGACCTGAGAAACTGCAAGTCGTTTCTGGTGTGAGAGAATTGGCCATCTGCAAGGACATTGCCCAGGGGAAGCCCGGATGATTTGATGTTTTATCATCTTTGTGGGAGGCTTCTCTCATGTCCCTGCATGAGGAGCTGGAGCTGATAGAGGGAGCTCATCTGCCTCTCCCCGGATTCGAATCTGCGACCGGTTGGGTCTTCAGTCCTGCTGGTATATATGAGTAGATCAATAGGCACTGCTCTGGCAGGAAAGTAACAGCGTTCCATGCAGTCATGCCAGCCACATGAACTTGGAAGTGTCTATGGACAATGCCGACTCTTTGGCTTAGAAATGGAGATGAGTACCAACCCCCAGAGTCGGATACGACTGGACTTAAAGTCAGGGAAAAATCTTTACCTTTACTGTGTATGTACACGCACAGAGAGAGTAATATAAACATATAAATATACATATACCTACACACACTGGCAACCAAGATCCGCCTAGTCAAAGCCATGGTATTCCCTGTAGTAACCTACGGATGTGAGAGCTGGACCTTAGGGAAGGCTGAGCGAAGGAAGATCGATGCTTTTGAGCTGTGGTGTTGGAGGAAAGTGCTGAGAGTGCCTTGGACTGCGAGAAGATCCAACCAGTCCATCCTCCAGGAAAGAAAGCCCGGCTGCTCACTGGAGGGAAGGAGAGTAGAGACAAAGTTGAAGTACTTTGGCCACATCATGAGGAGACAGCAAAGCCTGGAGAAGACAATGATGCTGGGGAAAGTGGAAGGGAAAAGGAAGAGGGGCCGACCAAGGGCAAGATGGATGGGTGGCATCCTTGAAGTGACTGGACTGACCTTGAAGGAGCTAGGGGTGGTGACGGCCGACAGGGAGCTCTGGCGTGGGCTGGTCCATGAGGTCACGAAGAGTCGGAGACGACTGAACGAATGAACAACAACAACACACACACTGGTGTTTCTGTGTGTTTCCAATCTGTTCTGATCCTATTATTGAATTAAACTAGGGACAATTCTCAGAGTTGAAGTCTCCCTTCCAAAGAATGTCTCCAAGCCACATGCCCCACTCCTCTCTGGCCATAGATAAGGACATGTGCCGCACACACATTGAGTGTGGTAACACTTCTGCCATGCGCTCAGATGGAATAAAAAATATAAATCCAGCCTACTATCGGCTGCGTTCCACCCCGACAGGGGGAAATCCTGAGGCCGGCCGTGTGAATATTCATGGACCATCTGTACACAGAAGTTGCCGAGCGGCCGGCTCAGCTGTTCGGGCTCGTATGGGCAAGTGTGGCACCCTGGCCGTTGGCGTCTATCCAACTTGGGGGTGGAAGGAGACCATCTTCCCCCTCTTCCTCCTCCTCTTCCTCCCACTTTGGGCCCGGAGGACCCCGAAGTGTGAAGCCTCCGCCTCGGTGCCCCTCCTGCCACATGTTTGGAGCCGCCGCGTGTCCGAATTGGGTTCACCAACCCCTCTTTTCCTTGTCAGCTGACAAATGATAAAAAAGCAAAGAGGATGACTCAGCCAGCATCTGTCGGGCGGCCTCGAATAATGACAAAAACAATTAGCAGTCCAAGCAGTAGCCTCTCCTTAATTATCTCCTCCGAGTTTAATTAACTAGCTAAATTATCAGCAGTAATGTAGGCATTAATTATGTCAAATTACAGTGTAAAAATCACTAAGTGTGGAAAATGTCAATTCAGCGGCGCTCACCTGCAGGGCTGAGCCGAACGGGTGCGACAGGGGTGCTGTGGAGAGATTCGGGGGAAGGAAAGGGGGGTCCGGCTCATCACTTTGGATACAGGTCAAAGGTCAGCAATGAGAGGCGGGGTTTTTGCAGCCAACGTTGGAAACCGGGTCCTATTTTTTCAGGGGTTTTTTCCCACCTCCACAGGGGATGTTCTGGTCTCCAACAAGGAAAGAGATACAGAGAGAGAGCGCGCACGCACAGGCGATGAAATATTTTTGGCTGGAGCGGAAGGGAAGCAACCGACGCGGCTCCCTTAACCAGATGGCTTGGCTGCCGAATTATTAAATTATGAATATTAATACAAATCAGACACGGAAGAGGTAATAATTTTGCTGCCCTACAGAAATAATTAACATAATTTTGATAAATTACACGATAAGAGAATCTCAAAATTGAGGTAGATTTATCTTAATTAAGATCTTGGACCTGCTCCGAAAGGTAAATGGTGCTTTGGGGGATTGCGGAAGGCCAAGGAGCGGGAGTCCCCTTTGCCTCCTAGAGATGTGACAAGGTCCTCCGCCCTCCCCAAAATACCATTCAGCTCCGGAGCATCCTTTCCTAAAGTCGCCGAGAAAGATCAACCCAAGCTACAGATTATTTCCAGCATCACTGAGACTCGGGGATGAGTTCATATCTGTGGCTTGACTTCTTTCCACTCGCTTGGTCAGCATCTGGCAAAACGGTAGCTGGCCACTGCTCCCAAAAAAAGGTGAAGAAGATGCATCTTGCAAGATGAATGGACTCCCCAGTGGAATGAATATTCATTAGTATGTGTTCCTGGGTTGGAAAATATAGAGTTACCGACAGTTGAGGAAACCATAAGTAACAGAACCATAGTTTTCAAGTCAAGGGAAGGAAGGTCCATAGCTGGGGGTCCTCCTGGACTCAACGCTGTCGCTTGATGCTCAGGTGTCGGTGGTTCAGCAGTGGAACTCTCTGCCGCTGAGTGTGGTGGAGTCTCTTTCTTTGAAGGCTTTCAAACAGGTTGGATTGCCATCTGTTGGGGGTGTTTTGAAGGCGAATTTCCTGCTTCTTGGTAGAACTGGAAAGGAGATTCCACCTGAACATGAGGAAGAACTTCTTGACTGTGACTATTTGTGTCTGTGTGTATAGGCATATATGCATAATTGTCTGTCTGTCTATCTGTCTGTCTGTCTGCTTCCCTGGAGACTAGGACACGGAACAATGGCTTCAAACTACAAGAAAAGAGATTCCATCTGAACATTAGAAAGAACTTCCTGACTGTGAGAGCCGTTCAGCAGTGGAACTCTCTGCCCCGGAGTGTGGTGGAGGCTCCTTCTTTGGAGGCTTGTAAACAAAGGCTGGATGGCCATCTGTCGGGGGTGTTTTGAAGGTGATTTTCCTGCTTCTTAGTAGAATGGGGTTGGACTGGATGGCCCACGAGGTCTCTTCCAACTCTACGATTCTATGATATATAGAAGTTGAAAGTTTTCTGAAGACAGAGGAGTGATATGATTTCACTCAGAGATATAATAGAGTGCATCTATGCTATAGAATGAGTGTATTTTGACACCACTTTACCTGCCTTGGCTTTTTGCTATGGAATCGTGTGAGTTGTAGTTTCACAAAGTCTTTTGCCTTCTCTGCCATTGCCATTACTCTTCCCTGGCCAAGAATGCTGGGTCCTCCCCAAACTACAACTCCCAAGATTTCATAGCATGGAGTCATGGCAGTCCAAATGGTATCAAATCCATTCTACAGTGCAGACCTGGTATGGGCAAACTTTGGCCCTCCAGGTGTTTTGGACTACAACTCCCACAATTCCTAACAGCCTACCGGCTGTTAGGACTTGTGGGAGTTGAAGTCCAAAACACCTGGAGGGCCAAAGTTTGCCCATGCCTGGTGTAGACGCACATATGCTCCTCCGCCTGCTCCTCGCAGCTGGCAGTCGGAGGCGACTTTTGAGGTGCCTGAACCAGGGCAAGCGCCGGCGGAGCCCAGCTGGGGAAAGCTGGTGGAACGGAGCCACGTTAATTATTCCTCAGTGGGGTTCCCCTTGTTTCAACATCACTTCCAGCGCCATCCAGACATGTCACCTCGTGAAGCTCGGCTGTGCCACCTGATCTCCTGTGCACAACAGAATCAGTTTGTAGACATGAAAGAGCCAACAACCTGGGCACGGGTGTCTCGCATTCGGAAGGCGGCCCACGGAAGCGAGGCACAAAAGTGGTTTGCGTGTCCCAAAGCACTTAGTGCATTTGCTTCCATCTCTATTCATTAGCTGTTTATTAAAATAGTTATAGCATAGTTTGCATGGACCGGGACATCCGTAGGAATACCAACTATTGTCCTCCCAACCTTGCTATGTGCCTGCAAAACATGGACTATCTACATACATCACATGCATCTTGATGCATCATCACTTCCCCGTACCTTTGGAAGTCGGATCTGGCCACAGTGGTCCGCGCTCTTGTTACATCCCGAATAGATTACTGCAATGCACTCTATGTGGGGTTGCCTTTGAAGACTGTTCGGAAACTTAAATTAGTCCAGCGGGCGGTGGCCAGATTAGTCACCGGAGCGTCATACAGGGAGCATACTACCCCTATATTGTGTCAGCTCCACTGGCTGCCAATCCAGTTCCAAGCACAATTCAAAGTGCTGGTTTTGACCTACAAAACCCTATATGGCTCCGGCCCAGCGTATCTGTCAGAACACATCTCCCTCTACGTCCCACCTCGGAGTTTGAGATCTTCTGGGGAGGCCCTGCTCTCGACCCCACCACTATCACAAGTGAGGTTGGTGGGGACGAGGAGCAGGGCCTTCTCGGTGGTGGCCCCTCACCTGTGGAATTTACTCCCCAGGGAAATTAGGTCATCGGCATCCCTCCTCTCTTTCAGAAGGAAATTAAAAACATGGTTGTGGGGCCAGGCTTTTGGGCAATCTGGCGGTTAGATAAGGACAATGATGACCAGAATCGATAGTATTTGACAATGTGGAATGAATTATGGACTCTGAGATGGCAAACACTGAGTATTAGATTGTTTTTATTGATGTATAAACTGACTGTCTTAATTGTTATAATTGTTGTTTACATGTTTTATCCATTGTTATGTTTATGCTGGCATCGAATTGTGCCTTTGTAAGCCGCCCTGAGTTCCCCCTCGGGGGTTGAGAAGGGCGGGGTAGAAATACGCAAAATAAATAAATAAATGACTGCAACTCCTAGAATGATTCCATCAGCACTGTCTCCAAAAAACCCTGTAAAAGCTCGTGGGAAGACAGGCAGACCAATGTCAGTGTGCTGGGAGAAGCAAAGACCACCAGCATTGAAGCGATGGTCCTCCGCCATCAACTCTGGCGGAGGACCATCGCTCCATCAACTCTGGCTGGACCGGCCACGTTGTCCAAATGCCCGATCACCATCTCCCAAAGCAGTTGCTCTACTCTGAACTCAAGAATGGAAAATGAAATGTTGGAGGACAGGAAAAGAGATTTAAAGATGGGCTCAATGCCAACCTTAAGAACTGTGGCATCGATACCAAGAACTAGGAAGACCTGGCCCTTGAGCACTCTAACTGGAGGTCAGCTGTGACCAGCAGTGCTGTAGAATTTGAAGAGGCACGAATGGAGGGCGAAAGGGAGAAATGTGCCAAGAGGAAGGTGCATCAAGCCAACCCTGACTGGGACCGCCTTCCGCCTGGAAACCGATGTCCTCATTGCGGGAGAACACAGCCAGCTACGGACCCACAGCCAGGACACCACATCCAGAAGACAATAATCCTCGAGCTATGTGGCATCGCTTAATTAAATAGAATAGTTATTCGTCGTTTTCTGGTTTGCATGTTGGACCAGGACACTGGAAAGACACAGTTGGCCAAACCATACTCTCTTAATTTCAGAGGAAAGTAAGGCCATACCTCTCTCTGACCAAATCTCACCCAGACACCCCTATGATCCATTGCCATAAGTTGCCATTATGTTTCCTCCGGGTCACTTGAATCTCATTCTGAGATGTTAAGATACTCTTTATAACAATTCCTTCTGCAACTTCATCACCAATAACAGATGTTGTTGCCAACACTGTGAACTGCCCTTTTGGGGTTGAGAAGGGTGGTGTACAAATACTGAAATAATAAATAAAGAAATAAAGAAATAAATACAAACAAGCTGGCACTTTCAATCTGGAGGGTGGTGGCTGCCATTTCCATGGTGCAAATGAATCTACTCTGGGTTTCATTGTGAATTTTAAAGGTGTTCTGCAAGGAATACAACTCCAGCCCCAAACTGGGTCCAGCACTTTGGAGACATTCTTTACATTTTGAAAAATAAAGGCCCCGTTGACACTGCCATACAATGCAGTTTGAAACTCCCTTATATGATCAGTGTGGACAGATATAGAACCATAGAATCCTAGAGTTGGAAGAAACCAGAAAGGAAGGGAAAAGGAATTGTGGGAGTTCAAAACACTTGGAGGGCCCAAGCTGGCTCGTGCTTGAGCTACAGTGTAGATAATTAAGATCCCTAGTTCATTTCCACATTAATTATTTTCACAGGGCACATCTACACTTAGTCTGATACCCATTAGAACTTCCATGGCTTAATGCTATTCAAACCTGGGAGTTGTAGTTTGGCAAGGCACCAGCTTTCCATAGCACTGAAGTGATATCAAACTGCATTCATTCTACAGTGTAGATCAGTGTTTCTCAACCTGTGAGGGAGGTTGCAAGGGGGTGTCAGAGGGGTCATCAAAGACCATCAGAAAACACAGTATTTTCTGTTCATCATGACAGTTCTATGTGCGAGGTTTACCCTAATTCTATTCTCTCTGCCCCGGAGTGTGGTGGAGGCTCCTTCTTTGGAAGCTTTTAAGCAGAGGCTGGATGGCCATTTGTCAGGGGTGATTTGAATGCAATATTCCTGCTTCTTGGCAGAATGGGGTTGGACTGGATGGCCCAAGAGGTCTCTTCCAATTCTTTGATTCTATGATTCTATCCTTGGTGCATTCAGAATGTTCTTTGATTGTAGGCGAATGATAAATCCCAGCAACTACAACTCAAAAATATCAAGGTCTATTTTCCCCAAACTCCACCAGTGTTCACATTTGGCCATATTGAATATTGGTGCCAAGTTTGGTCCAAATCCATCAATGTTTGAGTCCACAGGGCTCTCTGGGTGTAGGTGAACGACAACTCCAAAACTCTAGGTCCATGCCCACAAACCCTTCCAGTATTTTTTATTGGTCATGGGAGTTCTGTGTGCCAAGTTTGGTTCAGTTCCATCCTTGGTGGAGTTCAGAGTGCTCTTGGTTTGTAGGTGAACTATAAATCCCAGAAACTACAACTCCAAAATATCAAAGTCTATTTTCCCATAACTCCACCAGTGTTCACATTTGGGCATATTGAGTATTTGTGCCAAGCTTGGTCTAGATCCATCAATGTTTGAGTCCACAGGGCTCTCTGGATGTAGGTGAACGACAACTCCAAAACTCTAGGTCAATGCCCACAAACCCTTCCAGTATTTTATATTGGTCATGGGAGTTCTGTGTGCCAAGTTTGGTTCAATTCCATCATTGGTGAAGCTCAGAATGCTCTTTGATTGTAGGTGAACTATAAATCCCAGCAACTATAACTACAAATGACAAAATCAATCTCCCTCCCAACCCCACCAGTATGCAAATTTGGGCGTATTGGGTATTTGTGCCAAATTTGGTCCAGTGCATGAAAATACATCCTGCATATCGGATATTTACATTCCGATTCATAACAGTAGCAAGATTACAGATTATAATTTTATGGTTGAGGAACAGTATTAAGGGGTCATGGCATTAGGAAGGTTGAGAATGACCGGTGTAGATGCAGCATTAGTTGCCAAGTGACTTGATCATACTCTGAGGTTAGACCTACACTGTCATATAATGCTGTTCACATTTCATTATGTGGTCAGTGCAGAGCCAAACTGGACTGTTGAGAGGATATTATGGAAAAGTAGGCTTTCAACAAACCCAAATGAAGACTTCTCTAACATTCATGGCTTTGGCAGTGGAATAAACAGTTTCTGGATATCCTATACTTCTCTTTGTAGGAGTTATTTCAGTCCAAATGGTCAAGGATGCTGAACTTGAAAGTGTCCTGCGTTTGAGCCGAGGGTTGGACTAGCAGACCTCCAAATCCCCTTCCAGCTCTGAAATCATATCATTGTATGGCATAGCAGTGGCTTATCTCTGTTCCCAGCACAAAAGGAAGGGAGAATGTGTTCGCGGTGCCCACTTCTTTTCCGAAAGGCCCCTCAAAACTGCAAAAACAAAGTGAAATCATCAATATTTATTAATTTGCTAGGAGACAGAGGCGGCGAGCGAAAGATCAATTATTCTCTAATTTCTGATTTGTTGACAGCTGCTCAAGCCACATAATCTCAAGCAACACACAGTGTTAAAAATACCTTCTGTAAAAGAGTGGATTATGAGGCTTTAACATGCTGCTCATATGTCAAAACTGACAGAATTTGGGGAGTTAAAGAGGCACAAGACAAAAGCCAGAGAAATTATTAATATGTGGCAACCATTTATGAAGTCTTGGGAGCTGGTGTTTGATATCAATACTTAACAGGGACATAAATATTTATAACGGTTTTTCAGTCCTGTAATTCTGACTCAAGTCCATTTTTAGTTTTCACTTGTGACGGTAATGGAAAGCAGAGTTGGCAACTGCAAGGGGAAAAAAATCTGCAAGGGTGTTTTTTATTTTCCACTAGTTTTGGTACACAGCGTTGCCTGGGTCATTTGAAAAAGTAATTTTGTAATTGTACAGAATGCATAAGGTTGTGGGTGAAGTACAACTCCCATCATGACAGGTTAACCTTGAAAAGCTCCATCAGTATTTAAAGTTTGTCATGTTGGGCAAGTTTACTCTAGAGGCATCATCAGTCGGGTTCAGTGTGCTCTCTGGCTGTAGGGTAAACTACAACTCCCACTATGGTGAGCCAGTCCCTTCAAACCTCTCCAGTATGTTGAGTTAGTCATGGGAGTTCTGTGTGCCATGTTTGGTCCAGATCCATGATCGGTGAAGGTCACAGTTTCTCTGGTTGTGGGTGAACTACAACTCTCAGAAAGCAAGGTCCATTCCCCCCTCCCTCTAAACCCCTCCAGTAATCACATTTCGGTATATCAGATATGTGTGCCAAGTTTGATCCAGATCCATCTGTATTTGGGTCTACACTGCTCTACAACTCTCCCAAATAGACCACACCTGGAATATTGTGTCCAATTCTGGGCACCACAATTCAAGAGAGATATTGACAAGCTGGAATGTGTTCAGAGGAGGGCGACTAAAATGATCAAGGGTCTGAAGAACAAGCCCTATGAGGAGCAGCTTAAGGAGCTGGACATGTTTAGCATGAAGAAGAGAAGGCTGAGAGGAGATATGATTGTTGTTCATTCATTCAGTCGTCTCCGACTCTTCGTAACTTCACGGACCAGCCCACGCCAGAGCTCCCTGTCGGCTGTCACCACCCCCAGCATAAATATGTGAGAGGAAGCCACAGGGAGGAGGGAGCAAGCTTGTTTTCTGCTTCCCTGGAGACTAGGATGCGAAACAATGGCTTCAAACTACAGAGAGGAGATTCCATCTGAACATGAGGAAGAACTTCCTGACTGTGAGAGCCGTTCAGCAGTGGAACTCTCTGCCTCGGGAGTGTGGTGGAGGCTCCTTCTTTGGAAGCTTTTAAAGAGAGGCTGGATGGCCATCTATCAGGGGTGATTTGAATGCAATATTCCTGCTTCTTGGCAGGGGGTTGGACTGGATGGCCCATGAGGTCTCTTCCAACTCTTTGATTCTATGATTCATGACCTTTTGGTCATTAGTGATTTTTATGCTCCCAACCAGCTGCGCCACAACCCGGCACATCCATGCAAATACAGTTATTTCCAAATCCCAAACTCTTCTGGTCCCATGCACTTCAAATAAGGCATACACAACCTATACTTTCAAAACAGGGAAATACAGTCCATTCTTTCCCTCCACTTAGCTGTGACTTTTCAGTGTGTCCATGTCTCTGTTGAGGTGACAGAAAACCAGATTCCCCGACATCTCTCCCTCCTTTTCCCTCCTGTCACAAGCGAAGAGAAGAAGAAAAGCGAAGAAGGCCTTAGAGCACTTGGCAGCGGGAAAGATACTAAAAGGAAGAGCATTAGGTGGAAAGAAAGATAGCAAGAGCAAAGCTATATCGGACGTCTTCAGGCAAGATAACACGATAAATAATCAATCAATCCCCGGCAAAATCCTTAAGTGCTTGATGTATCCGCCTGCAAATTGAATCATCGCCTCTACCAGGAAAGTTCTGCCTTGTAAATAAATGAGAGCCAAAAGGGTCTCATTCATATATATATATATATATATATATATATATATATATGGTTGTTAAAGGCACTGATTAAGTTTTACACAAGCATACAAGAGCAAACTAAAAGGTTTCGGCGTTTTAATTTAAGAAAGGCGGAATATGATATGATTTCAATTTGGAAACGGAGGCAAAGAGGGGGGAGATGTCTTGGATGCCGGACCGGCAATTGGATTAGGCTCTAATGTACTCTTATAAGGTGCCGATGGAGGGTACGGGGTGTAATATCCTTTATTAACAATTTAATGGACTCGTTTTCGACTCCATCCGTCTTAATCAGTGCTCCCGGTCCGCCGGGGAGATCTCAATTGCGTGGAACCTGAAACTGTGGCCTTGATGAAAGAGGTGAGATAACCATCCATCGGTGTCAGAATGGGAGAAGGCGACTGCAGAAAAGGCACTCATGGAGAGCAAGACTCTGTTACTTCTTTATTATTATTATTATTATTATTATTATTATTATATCTATTTATATGCCAGGTTCTTGTGGGTTTTTTCGGGCTATATGGCCATGTTCTAGAGGCATTTCTCCTGACGTTTCGCCTGCATCTATGGCAAGCATCCTCATAGGTGAGGTCTGTTGGTCTGTTCCAACAGACCTCACCTCTGAGGATGCTTGCCATAGATGCAGGCGAAACGTCAGGAGAAATGCCTCTAGAACATGGCCATATAGCCCGAAAAAACCCACAAGAACCTAGTGATTCCAGCCATGAAAGCCTTCGACAGTATATATTTATATGCCGCTTTTCCCTCTCTTAATGAGATTCAAAGCAGCAAAACAGTGCCAAAACAGTGTCATACACAATTTGAGAATTAGCAGGATCAAACCTCCTCTGTACAAGGCTTGCCCTACATACGTCTAAAGGTAAAAGTAAAGGTTTTCCCCTGATATTAAGTCTAGTTGTATCCGACTCTGGAGGTTGGTGATCATTTCCATTTCTAAGCCGATGAGCCGGCGCTGTCCGTAGACATCTCCAAGGTCATGTGGCCGCCATGACTGCATGGAGTGCCGTTACCTTCCCACTGGAGCGGGTACCTATTGATCTTCTCATATTTGTATGTTTTCGAACTGCTAGGTTGGCAGAAGCTGGGGTTAATTTCTGGGAGTTGTAGGCCAAAACACCACAGAGACCTGACCGGGGTATAGGGTGGCAACCTGTGTTGGACGGGGTTACACTCCCCCTGAAACCAGAGGTCCGCAGTCTGGGAGTCCTCCTGGATTCATCGCTCACGCTTGAGGCTCAGGCATCGGCTGTGTCTGGGAGGGCTTTAGCACAACTAAGACTCGTGCGCCAACTGCAACCGTACCTTGCGAAGGCTGATCTGGCCGGAGTGGTCCATGCCTTGGTCACCTCTAGGTTGGACTACAGTAATGTGCTCTACGTGGGGCTGCCCTTGAAAACGGCTCGGAAATTCCAACTTGTCCAACGAGCAGCGGCCAGGATGTTAACTGGTGCTCAGAGAGAGGTCAACCTTCCTGTTCAAGGAGCTCCACTGGCTGCCGTTTATCTTCCGAGCCCAATTTAAGGTGCAGGTGCTTACCTACAAAGCCCTGAACGGTTTGGGACCAGCCTACCTGCGTGACCGCATCTCCATCTACGAACCCACGTGTTCATTACGCTCATCTGGAGAGGCCCTGCTCATGGTCCCGCCTGCATCGCCAGCACGTTTGGTGGGGACACGAGACAGGGCCTTTTCCGTGGTGGCCCCCCGTCTCTGGAACACTCTCCCCAAAGATCTTAGACAGCCCCCTACATTGGCAGTCTTCAGAAAGAATTTGAAGACCTGGCTGTTCCTATGTGCCTTCCCTGAATAGGAAATCTCCAATACCAAGTCCCAGAAGCACTTTATTAGAATTTAAGACTGCCACACACTGCACACTGCACTTGCCTTATAATATCACCTGTCACATCAGCACATTTTAATCCTGTACCCTCTACTCTGGCCTGGCCCAGTTTTATCTTGTTGATGTATTGTTTATTGCTTGTGGTTTTTTTGTTTTAATACTGCTTTGATTGTTTTTAATTTGCTTTGAGTGTACTGTTGTGTTGTGTATTGAGGCCTTGGCCTTTGTAAGCCGCATCGAGTCCTTCGGGAGATGCTAGCGGGGTACAAATAAAGTTTATTAATAATAATAATAAAAAAGGGACCCACAGGTTGAGAACCACTGCCTTAGGTCCTCTGGTGCCACTCTGGATGTTGACCCCAAAGCCACAATGGGAGACGTCAAGATTTCTAAAGAGATCGTATGGCTTAAATCTGACAGTAATCAAATTCTCAAAAGTTAAACCCATACATGTAGAGGGCCAACTGTACAGCATTCTTTCCAACGTGGCAAGCGCTGTTAGATCTTCTGTCCATTGGATCACCACTGGAAGACAATGATCTTTCCCAGTAACCAAGCACCACTCTTTTTCAGCCTGGTGTTAAACAACAATGCAAAAGGAGGAGGAGGAAGGAGCTTTGGTTAATAATGCATGACTGGGGATTTCAAAGGGTTTGAGCCAAGAGGGAATGGATCTTCTTTCTCTCCATCCCAATTGTGGCATCTCCACCAACCTTTGTGACTTAACCAAGAGTGGCTTCTTTGGTGTCACTGCAAGTGCTCCTAAGTGGGAGATGGGTTCGGGAGGGAGGGAACGGAGCCTCACAATGAAGTTGTTTGCTGCGTTGGATTCCTTCCCCCAGAATTATTTACAGCTGGAGGCGATAGGAAACTATGTAGAGCAAGTGTCCTCATTTACATGCTAATTCATTTATACCCTCTGGATTGATTCTACCAATTCATTTTCAACCCACTAACTCTTCTGACGTGAATTATATTATCACCTCCAGAATGGCAGCTGGAAAAGACAATGGGAGGGAGAGACATGGGGGGCCCTTTGCTCTCCAAAATGGCCTCCAAAACGGCACAGAGAACTCTTGCAAGAAGATTGGAGAAGATAGGAGACATGTCTTTGAAGCCGAAGTCCAGGGTTGGGGTCATTGGTTAGAATGTATACCATCGGACCTCCAATTTGGTCACTAGATCCCTGCAAAAGTGGGGGGAACCCAATTTTGTATGAAGCACTATTATTTTTCAGAATTCTCTAGAAATCTCTTGGTCCTCCAAAGGGACGCCATGATCAACATCCAATGGACATCGGCCATAGATTTCCCCTGGACAACTTAGAGCTTCTCAGAGAAGACCTAGAGATTCTCAGAGAAGACCTAGAGATTCTCAGAGAAGACTTATACTACTACTGGTAAATATATTTAATCCCTACTATATCTAGACAACCTCTAGGTCCTCCAGGGTAATTCTATGGTCAACATCAAATGGAAGTCAACCACAGATTTCCCCAGGACAACTTAGAGATTGGATTGTTGTAGGTTTTTTGGGCTGTATGGCCATGTTCTAGAAGCATTTTCTCCTGACGTTTTGCTTGCATCTATGGCAAGGTTGTGAGGTGCAGGCGAAACATCAGGAGAGGATGCTTCTAGAACATGGCCATACAGCCCAAAAACCTACAACAACCCAGTGATTCTGGCAATGAAGCCTTCAACAATACTTAGAGATTCTCAGAGAAGACCTACAGATTATCAGATAAGTCTTGGACTACTAGTGGTAAATATTATTAATTTCTTACTATATCTACAACTCTCCAGGGAACCTCTAAATCTTCCAGGGTCAACATCAAATGGAAGTCAACCACAGATTTGCCATAGACAACCTAGAGAATCTCAGAGAAGACCTAGAGATTCTAAGAGGTCTTCTTTTAATATTAGGAGACATTGTTATTGATTTTCTATTTTAGCTACAACTTTCTAGGAGTCTCTAGGTCCTCTAGGGTGACTATGACCAACGGCCAATGGAAGTCAACCATAGATTTGTTCTTGATGACCTAGAAATTCTTAGAGAAGACCTAGAGATTATAAGAGAAGTCTTGTTTTATTCATAGTAATAGTAGAAGTAGTAATTGTTATTGATCTCTTGCCATTTCTACATTTCTCTAGGAACCTCTAGGTCTTCCGGGGTATTCAATGGATTCCCAGAGAAGTCTTCTTCTATTACTACTAGTAGTAATTGTTATTAATCTTTTACTTTATCTCTAGAATCTTCAGGTCTTCCAGGTTAACTCCATGGTCAACGTGCAATGGAAGTCAACCATAGATTTGCCCTTGATGGTCTAGAAATAAGAGAAGTCTTGTTTTATTCATTTGCCCTTGATGACCGAGAGATTCTCAGAGAAGTCTTGTTCTATTACTACTAGTAGTAATTGTTATTAACCTTTTACTCTGTCTCTAGAAGCCTCAGGTCTTCCAGGTTAACTCCATGATCAATGCACAATGGAAGTCAACCATAGATTAGCGCTTGATGATCTAGAAATTATCAGAGAAGACCTAGAGATTATAAGAGAAATCTTGTTTTGTTCATAATAGTAGTAGAAGTAGTAATTGTTATTGATCTCTTACCATTTCTGCACTTCTCTAGGAATCTCTAGGTATCCCAGAGTGTTTCTTCAATGGAAGTTGACTATTGATTTTCCCTTGATGAACTAGAGATTCTCAGAGAAGTCTTCTTCTATTACTACTAGTAGTAATTGTTATTAATCTCTTACTATATCTCTAGAACCCTCAGGTCTTCCCAGTTAACTCCATGGTCAACGTTCAATGGAAGTCAACCATAGATTTGTCCTGGACAACCTAGAGTTTCTTAGAGATGTCTTGTTCTATTATTATTAGCAGCAATTGTTATTCTCTCTTACTGTGTCTACATTTTTGGGTATCTCTAGGTCCTCCAGTGTGACTCAGTGGCCAACATCTGCTAGAAGTTGACCATTAAATTAGAGAGAATACCTCTCTAGAAATCCCTAGGTCTTCCAACACATCTTTAGGAGACGTCTTATTTCTAGAAGCGTCTAAGGGTGCATTTACACTGTAGAATAAAAGCAGTTTGACAGCCATTCTATTTATTTATTTATTCATTCATTTATTTATTTATCGTATCAGGAGCAAACCAAGGATATAATTGTGATGTATTTGAGAAAACACACAGTTTAAAAACTTGACATTCTGTCAAATTTGGAGGCACTCCAAGTAGCTGGCCACTTGGAGTGCCTCTGGTGTTGCCATAAGAAGGTCCTCCATTGTGCATGTGGTAGGACTCAGGCTGCATTGTAATAGGTGCTGTGTAGTTTGCTCTTCTCCCCACTTGCATGTCATGGACTCCACTTTGTGGCCCCATTTCTGAAGGTTGTCTCTGCATCCCGTGGTGCCAGAACGCAGTCTGTTCAGCACCTTCCAAGTCGACCAGCCTTCTGTGTGCCCAGGAGGGAGTCTCTCATCCGGTATCAGCCATAGCTTGTGGTGCTGGATTTTAGCCTACCACTTTTGGACTCTCGCTTGCTGAGGTGTTCCTACGAGTATCTCTGTAGGTCTTAGGAAGCTATTTCTTGATTGAAGGCATTGGTGTGCTGGCTGATATACCCTGCCACCATCTCCCCAATGAGGACTCAGGGGGGCTAACATGAGACCAAGCCCAAACAGTTACAACAAATCAAAATAAAATACATACAGCAAATAATAACATCAAATAAAATGAAAGCAAAATCAGATACAAGAAATGAAATAAGAAAATAAGAATGTGAACAGCGGGCTGTGCCAACAAGGAGTAGAGTATAATAAAAGCCCTGGGTGAGATGGATGAATAGGGTAATGTGCCTGGTGGGGGATTTCAGATGGGAACAAGCAATGGGGTGAATATCACTGAATGATGAGATAAAGTGCATTGATGGGCATATTGTGCTGAGCAAGTCATGGTGTGGGGATTGTATTCATTCCTCAAAGGCACACCGAAACAACCAGGTTTTTCGGCTCTTCCTGAAGGCTGCCAGGGTAGGTGCTTGCCTAATCTCTCCGAGTAGTGAATTCCAAAGCCAAGGGGCTACCACAGAGAAGGCCCTCTCTCTCGTCCCCACAAGTCGCGCTTACGACAGAAGAGAAAGCAAGAGGAGGGTCTCCCCAGAGGGTCAAAGGGGACGTGCAAGTTCATAGAAGAAAATATGGTCACGAAGGTAGGTGGGTCCCAAACCGTATCTCTGTAGAGCTTAGAAAACTATTTCTTGATTTAAGGCATTGGTGTGCTGACTGATATCTGAACAGGGGATGTCTCGGCCTTGGTCCTTTCATTATTGGCAGCTACTTCCCGGCGGATGTTAGGTGGTGCAATACCGGCTAAACAGTGTAATTTCTCCAGTGGTGTAGGACACAAACAGCCATAATACCATGCTGTGGAATCTTTGGCAGGGAAGGCAAAAGACCTTGTCCTAGGATTCCATAGCACTGAGCCATGGCACTTAAAGTGGGAGCAAACTGCATTAACTCTACAGTGTAGATGCACCCCAGGTCAACCAACAGTTTGCGGGGGGTACTCTAGATTTTGGTGGTTGCTAGGCTCTGTTTACTCTTCCAAGCAACGACCTCAAGTATCTCTTTAAAATGGAGGCAGGAGAGGAAATCTCGTGACGGAGCAGTCAAAGGGAAGGAGACGCGATGCCTCTTCCCTGCTTAATTCTACTTCAAAGCTCCTTGGCTACGAAGAACTGATAATGCACTCAAGTGCAGTTCCTTTCAAATGTCCTCATTTAGCCCTCGAAACTGGGCTATTGAATTCATGCAAGTTCTTTGATCAAGACCAGTTAATTAAGTTATTCCCCCGATATGGGTCTTATCATATTTTCTTTTTCTGCTATAGACCTCCATCGCGCCTCCACAATGTGCAGGGAAGCTTTGATATGCATCCGAGACGCTCAGAAAAATGTGGGTTTCTCTCTCGACAAGACGCCTCGTTCAGCCATCTTTTCCATGGCTCATAACTCTCGTTTGGGGATGTGACCAAAGTTGCCATCGCAAACCAGGGCTGTTCTACGGTGTGACCCCATTTTTTGATTAATGCAAAGTTTGGGAAATGTTGATTTTGTGGACCTGCGATTGTCGGTCTATTTCATATGGCGAAAGGGTATATCTATACTGCAGTTCGACACGGATTTAACTGCCATGGCTCAATGCTATGCAATCCTGAAAATTGTAGTTTGGTGAGGCACCAGCACTCTTTGACAGAATAGACTCTTATAAAACTACAACTCCCATGATCCTATAACATTTAGCTTGTTTTGAACTGCATTAATTCTGTCGTGTAGATGCACCCAAGTTATCATAACATTGACATCATGTTGTCGAAGACTTTTATGGCCTGAATCACTGGGTTGCTGGGAGTTTTTCAGGCTGTATGGCCATGTTCCAGAAGCATCCTCTCCTGACGTTTCATCCACATCTATGGCAGACCTCACAACCTCTGAGGATGCCTGCCATAGATGTGGGGTTTTTTTTGTCGTGTCATGAGCGACCTGAGAAACTGCAAGTCGCTTCTGGTATGAGAGAATTGACCGTCTGCAAGGACGTTGCCCAGGGGATGCAGAGATGTTTTGATGTATATTGCATTGTTTTTACCATTGTGTACTACTACTGTTTGAGTCTCTTTAAGAGAAAAATAAGTATGTAAATAAATACAATAATAATATGTCAGGAATGACCTGAGAAACTGCAAGTCGCTTCTGGTGTGAGAAAATTGGCTGTCTGCAAGGACGTTGCCCAGGGGACGCAGAGATGTTTTGATGTATTACCATCCTTGTGGGAGGTTTCTCTCATGTCCCCGCATGGGGAGCTGGAGCTAACAGAGGGAGCTCATCTGCGCTCTCCCTGGATTCAAACCTCCGGCCTCTCAGACTTTAAGAGAAAAATAAGTATGTAAATAAAAACAATAATAACAGCATGCAGGCAGTTTTTTAATGTCAGGAATTACCTGAGAAACTGCAAGTCGCTTCTGGTGTGAGAGAATTGGCTGTCTGCAAGGACGTTGCCCAGGGGACGCAGAGATGTTTTGATGTATTACCATCCTTGTGGGAAGTTTCTCTCATGTTCCCGCATGAGGAGCTGGAGCTGATAGAGGGAGCTCATCTGCCTCTCCCCGGATTCGAACCTGCGACCTGTCGGTCTTCAGTCTTGCCGTCACAGGGGTTTAACCCACTGCGCCACCGTGGGTGGGTGAAACGTCAGGAGAGAATGCTTCTGGAACATAGCCATACAGCCTGAAAAACTCATAGCAACCCAATTTGGACACCATTTGAATGGCTATAGTTCCACTCTATGAAGTCCAGGGATTTGTAGTTCCATGGCATTCCCAGAATTCTCTGCTGGAAGCAACTTAAATTAACTACATATTCCAAGATCCCATAGACCTCAATCATGGCTGTTTCAAGTACTATCTAAGACTTAGAATTCTATAGTCTGGGGAATTTGGGGAGTCGTAGTACATTCCAGATGACGGGCTGGAAAAAAGACCTTCTGAATAATGTACCACCCATGTATCCATGAGGGATATGTCCCCCAAATGTCATGAAATTATGGATGATAGCCAACCCTATTGAAATGAAGAACTGCCCACCAATGAATACCCTTAAAGTTGTGCTGGAGGACCTAGAAAATGCTTAGAGATTATGTATTTTGCCAGAAGTACATAAGCAAAACCAATATGATCCCCATATACACAGGAAATACATTTTTTGACATCTCGGAGATGCATGAAACCATGCATAATAGGGAACCCTGTTGTAATGAAGGGCTTCCAGTTGGTCCAATGGATATAGGGATTGCACTGTATTCCTTGGTTAAGAAAACCCTATGCAACTCAAGTCAATAGGCGTATTGAAGTCATACACACAGTCCCAAAAAAGGGATGTTTTCCAGGCTTTTGGAAGCAATGACTTTCCAGTATTGACTTTCTGTCTGCTCATGTTGCTTCTCTAACACAATCCTTTCTTGGCTTGCAATACACAGACCACACAGTGCCAAACATATACACAAACTACATACACAGGACATACAAAGCGGCCTTATACTGAGCCAAGAATCATATCCTCATATGCAAAGATGAAAAATGACTGTAATTTTCCCAATACTGCAACAGAATAGGTTTTTGTCTATAGTGGCCTGGGCAAACTTGGGCCTTCCAGATGTTTTGGACTTCAGGCCATTAGGAATGGTGGGAGTTGAAGTCCAAAAAGACCTGGAGGGCACAAGTTTGCCCAGGCTTGGTCTATACTAAGTTCTTCCTACTTGAATGTCCCAAAAAGTTCTGGAGAAGTGTTTCTGCACAGAAAAACATTGGGAGGGTATGGAAAAAATTCACAAAAATCACTTTCCAAAGCAGAAAATTGTGTGCAGAAAATGGATGCTGCCTCCATTTCTCCATAGAAGGAAGTTTTGCAGAGTGAACCAGTGGGTATTCAATGATTTAAACAGTTTGTAATTTTTTTAAAGGGATTTACATGAAATTGTATGTCTAGATCTGTTTTAATATGCATTTTTAAATTATATATGTTTTCTTATTGTGAGCGCTTTGTATCTCAAAGCGGGATGGTGATGATGATTACTGTAATCTCATTGAGAACAAATTACTTTTGTGTTTTGAGCTCGGTTTGCAGGAACTGAAGTAAGAGAAAAAGAGGAAGGAGAAAGAAACTGGGACGTTTTCAAAAAGTGGAAAAGTGGGATGGCAGAGGAGTATTTGGAACTGCTGCAACAAATCAGGGCAATAAGAAATTATATGTTTACTTCTGTTTGAATATGTATTTTCTATATTGTGAGTGCTTTGTGTCTCAAAGCAGGGTGGTAATGATCATGATGACACTAATGATGATAATAGTGACAACAACAATTTGGAATATTTGAATGCTGGAAGAAAATTCGTCTGTTTTTCTCTCTCATCTGAAATCAATATCTGAGAATCATCCTTCTCATCTATAGTCAACACCGACCAACATCAAAAGCTTTCCAAGGTTTTAGAGGGCACCATAGTTAAAGCAATGGTATTCCCCGTAGTAGAAGAGAGATGCTTTTGAATTGTCGTGTTGGAAGAAAATTCGGAGAGTGCCTTGGACCGCAAGGTGATCCAACCAGTCCATACTCCAGGAAATAAAGCTCAACTGCTCATTGGAGGGAAAGGATAGTAGAGACAAAGTTGAAGTCCTTTGGCCACATCATGAGAAGACATGATGCTGGGGGAAATGGAAGGAAAAAGGAAGAGAGGCCGACCATGGGCAAGACAGATGGATGGTATCCTTGCAGTGTCTGGCTTGACCTTGAAGGAGCTTGGGGTAGCCATGGCCCACGGGCAGCTCTGGTGTGGGATAGTCCATGAAGTCACAAAGCGTCAGAAGCGACTGAACAAATAAACAAGTCATGACTCCATAACTGTTGAATCCTGGGGTTTCTAGTTTTACAAGGTCTTTAGCCAAAGAGTGCTGCTGCTGGTGCCTCATCAAACTGCAACTCCCAAGAGTCCATAGCATGGAGCCATGGCAGTTCAAGCGGTGTCAAGTTGCATTGAATCTGCAGTGTCGAAGCACCCATAGACATGTAGTTGTCCACTTCTATCCTATATGGACCCAAAGCCAGAAGAGAAGCACAATTCTGAGTGTGTTGTCGAAGGCTTTCATGGCTGGAATCACTGGGTTGCTGTGAGTTTTCCGAGCCATCTGAACATGTTCCAGAAGCATTCTCTCCTGATGTTTTAGCCACATCTATGGCAGGCATCCTCTGAGGTTGTGAAGTCTGTTGGAAACCAGGCTATTCAAAATCAGGACAGTAAATAAATAGCAACACTCAAAAAGCAGGGGGAATCCAGACAAGAAACAATCAGGGCCGTCTAACACTGTCCAACAAAGGATTGCCCCAGGCGAGAAGCAGCTAGGCTTTGAAGTTGCAAGGCCACTTAATGTTAAGCAAGGTGGCCAATTGTAACATTCACAATTGCCTCAAGCAGACAAGAGTTGGGTTGTTGCAGGTTTTTTCGGGCTATATGGCCATGTTCTAGAGGCATTCTCTCCTGATGTTTTGCTTGCATCTATGGCAAGCTACCTCTGAGGATGCTTGCCACAGATGCAGGTGAAACGTCAGGAGAGAATGCCTCTAGAACATGGCCATATAGCCCAAAAAAACCTACAACAACCTAGTGATTCCGGCCATGAAAGCCTTCGACAATACATCAGACAAGAGTTCTTTCTCCCACCTTGGACATTATTCCACAGATATATAAACCTCACTTGCCTAGTTTCCAGCAGACCTCACAACTTCTGAGGATGCCTGTCATAGATGTGGGCGAAATGTCAGGAGAGAATGCTTCTGGAAGATGGCCAGACAGCCTGGAAAACACACAGAAACACAGTTCTTGAGTGTCTGGGTGCCTTCAACTTACCTGTTGACTCATGTGGACACCATGCATTTATAGGGTTTATTTAGGCATTGAATACTCAGAGGTAATTTTGCAACTGCCTTCCTCTGAAACATCACCTTGACGTCGATGGCGGTCTCCCATCCAAATATTCACCAGGGCCAACCCTGCTTAGCTTCCAAGGCAAGGTAGGATTCACTCCCTGTGGGGTATTTGGGCACATTAATACCTGCCTGGGCTTATTCCTAAAAATGCCCAACAAGTTTAGGAAAAAATTGTCAGTGCCATCATTGGGGGCAGACAGTAGACACAGAAATCAAACACACTGGAAATAAGAGAGCTCTAGGAACATGCTGTCACAAGCGTTTCCCTCTCGCTCCTGCATCCGCAAAACACACAAACACCCAGAAATCCAGAATTTCCTGTTTAGGAATGTTGACACCTCTCCGTTGGCAATCCCGTTGCACAAAACAGCCAAGTGGTCCTAGGTCGTGTTGGACTCCACGGCTGCATTGCGTTCCCTCCGGACCACAGTCGCAGAGATGGACATTCGGAGGCCAAGATGGAGCAAGTTCCAGTCCATCGGCCAGCCATGGGCAGAGGGCCATGCAAACCTTAATATTTACACCAGGCCCGGCCAAGCAGGGCACTTGGACCCACAGCCGGCTCACTGCGGAAAGGACACGGAGACACGTCTCCCACAAAATGGGAGCTCCCTTTGAGGTCTCTGCGGCTGGAGCCCCGGAGTCCCCAACGGACCTGCCCAGACTGATGTCCTCCAAATAAGTATTTGAGAGGAACAACATATCATTGTCGAAGGCTTTCATGGCCGGAATCACTGGGTTGTTGTAGGTTTTTTCAGGCTATATGGCCATATTCTAGAGGCATTCTCTCCTCATTTTCTCTTCCTTACACCATAGAATCATAAAATCAGCAGTGGGTTAAACCCCTGTGCCAGCAGGACTGAAGACTGACAGGTCACAGGTTCGAATTTGGGGAGAGCGCAGATGAGCTCCCTCTATCAGCTCCAGCTCCTCATGCGGGGACATGAGGGAAGCCTCCCAAAACATCAAAACATCCGGGCATCCCCTGGGCAACGTCCTTGCAGACGACCAATTCTCTCACACCAGAAGAGACTTGCAGTTTCTCAAGTCACCTTTGACACAACAAAAAGAATCCTAGAGTTGGAAGAGACCTGGTGGGCCATCCAGTCCAACCCCATTGTGCCAAGAAGCAGGAAAATCACATTCAGAGCACCCCCGACAGATGGCCATCCTGGCTCTGTTTAAAAGCCTACAAAGAAGGAGACTGAAGGTTGCTCAGCAAGAGTCCAAGCCGGTGACAAAGGGTCCATCTCCACTGGAAACGTAACACAGTTTGGTACCACTGTATGTTGTAGCTATCAGCTCCTGTCTTGAGCGTCTCCCATGATGAAAACATTCACCACAATTATTCTGTAGATGTGTTTTCTATTTGAATCTATTGGCTTGCATCCTCTGCTGTCAAATGAATACAGCCTTACACTCAGGCCCCATTTACACTGGCATATGGTCCAGTTTCTGAATCCAGATTATCTGCTTTGAACTGGATTATATGACAGTGTAGACTAATATAATCCCATCCAAAGCAGATGCATTCCTTGCTCTTTCAATATGGCCAGGAGCAGAAGGTGCTCCCCACATCCCTCCTTTTCCTGAGTGATGGCATTTGAGTGCCAAGGGCAGGCCTGGGCAAACCTTGGCCCTCCAAGTGTTTTGGACTTCAATTCCCACAATTCCTAATGATGATTATTTATATCTCGCTTTTTCTCTCCACAAAAGGAACTCAAAGCAACTAACATTAAAAGAATTTCGATTAGGGTTGTGCTTTAGGGGTAAACCTTGACCCATTTCGTATCTTGGCTTTCAGAAGGGGACCTGATTCATTTTTGGGAGCCTCCTGAAATTGGGAGGGAAGATATCTGTTTTTGCTTGGGGTGCCAAAAGATCCGCTTTCTATAGGCTCCTTATTTGGGGGAAGGGGGATTCCCAGGCTCCCCTTCCTGTCATTTTAGGCATTGAGGCTGTTTTACTCTAGAGGAGAGGTGCTCAGTTACAGGAGGCACTGTTTTAAGAAGGCTTCTTACCTGTTTCTATTCCAGAGGAAGCACTCGTCTGCAGGCAGGTGTCTTCGCTTTCTGGGCCTGCACACCACACACACTTTTAAGGCAAGGAGGCAAGTTTACTCCAGAGGAAGCATTCGGCTGCAAGCAGGCACATTCGCTTTCTGGGCCTGCACACCGCGCACACTTTCTAAGGTAAAGAGGCAAGTTTACTCCAGAGGAAGCACTCGGCTGCAGGCAAGCATGTTCGCTTTCTGGGCCTGCACGCCACACGCACGTTTAAGGCAAGGAGGCAAGTTTACTCCAGAGGAGACACTCAGCTGAAAGCAGGCGTAGGCTTTCTTGGCCTGCACACCACACATGCAAACTTTCCAAGGCAAGGATGCTGCTCACAAAAAGCAGGCGAGGAGCTGGGATAGGCTTGTGCTTGCTTTCGTGTTGAGCTGATTTTCGTACTGGGAGTGGGCTTTTCGTTTCGTGCACCTGAAGGCATTGGAGGTGCCACAGGTACCAAAGGAAATTGGATTCACGCACTACCCTAATTTCAATACAATCAGAAAATCTTGTACTACAACTCCCATCCATGCTTCACAGCATAGCTATGAATCAGGAAGATGGGCATTCTGTTTTGTAAAATCTGGACATCTTTCAGGAGAAGGTTCCTCGATGATGACGATTTATACCTTGTTTTTTCTCCCCACAAAACAGACTCATGGGGAATGTTATCAGCAGTGTATTGTTGAAGGCTTTCATGGCCGGAATCACTTGGTTGTTGTAGGTTTTTAGGGCTGTATGGCCATGTTCCAGCAGCATTCTCTCCTGACGTTTCACCTGCATCTATGGCAAGCATGCTAAGAGGTTGTGAAGTCTCAGAGGTTGTGAGGTTGCCTGCCCTAGATGCAGGCGAAATGTCAGGAGAGAATGCTTCTGGAACATGGCCATACAGCCCAAAAAAACCTACAACAATTCACATACGAAGTGTTTGCATTCCAGGGTTCGATACACATCATAGCACAGAGAATGACCCCCTAACCAAACATAGTTAAAAGCACTTCAATGCAATTAGAAAATCCAAAAACATATAAACATTAACATAGAATTAAATATCAATGGTATTATTTAAAAATTAATAGTTTAAAATGATTTCAAATGGATTCAAAAACCTTTACACTGTAAAAGTAATAAAGTTTGACCCCACTTGAACTGCCAAGACTCAATGCTATGGAATCGTGGGCTGTAGTTTTACAAGGTTTTTAGCCTTCTTTGCCAAAGACTGCAAACTACAACTCCCATTATTCCACAGCATGGCAGGTAAAGTGGATGCTGCATCAATTCTGCAGTGTGAATGCGCTTGGCAACTGGTCCATCCCTATTTGGAAATGTCATTCAATAGCACGAAGAGGCTTCTTTCTCTCGAAAGTGAACTCCAATATGGGGAGTAAAGACCATCTATTATCAAACACAAAGGATTTTTTGCAAACAGTCACCGGTTAAACCATTCTCGATTTAATACAGAGTGCAAAAAATAAGAGGCTGTTAATGTATCGCACCGACTCACTGTACACGGACGAGGTTGTTGTCATTAAAACAGGGATACAAATCTGCTCCCATGGGAATAATAACTATTTTCTAGTTTCAATTCACTTCCTGAGTCTCTTTCTTGAAATGTCGGAAAGAGTCGAGATATTTTTGAAAGCTGCGCTGCCACCTAGTGGCCAGAAAAGAGTGGCCTGAAGGTAATTGACGTTGGACAAAGTCAAGTTTTGATTTCCTTAAACAAACCAACTCCAGGGAGAATCCAACAGCCCATGAATCATTCGGTCTCCAGGAATAGCAATACCGATGTCCCTCTTCCGTCTAATTCAGCCATAGTTTGAATAAGCCAAATTTGGGTTTCTTTTTTTCACTTTCCTGGGTGTTGCGTGGTCCATCTTCAGTGGAAAGAAAAGAAGAGAAATTAATTTTCAATTATAATATTGTTTTAAATGGTTATCATCAATAGTAAAAAGATTGGAGATCTAATTCAGGCTACTGAACTATATTATCATTCCATCTTCCAGAGATTGGACCACAGGTTGAAAAGTATATCGCCCACTAAAGGACTACAATTCCTAGCATTCTTCACCATTGGATATACAAAATAAGGCTGCTGGGAGGTACAGTTCAACTACGAGGGTTGAATGAAAAGTAATGCCTCCACCTTCATTACTTGGGTTTGGATGGGAATATTTTAATAAATCAAATGCAGAAATAATCCTTAGAATGGAGAACAAGCCCTATGAGGAGCAGCTTAAGGAGCTGGGCATGTTTAGCCTGAAGAAGAGAAGGCTGAGAGGAGATGTGATAGCCATGTATAAATATGTGAGAGGAAGCCACGGGGAGGAGGGAGAAAGCTTGTTTCCTGCTTCCTTGGAGACTAGGACGCGGAACAATGGCTTCAAACTACAAGAGAGGAGATTCCATCTGAACATGAGGAAGAACTTCCTGACTGTGACAGCCGTTCAGCAGTGGAACTCTCTGCCCCGGAGTGTGGTGGAGGCTCCTTCTTTGGAAACTTTTAAACAGAGGCTGGATGGCCATCTGTCAGGGGTGATTTGAATGCAATATTCCTGCTTCTTGGCAGTAGGTTGAACTGGATGGCCCATGAGGTCTCTTCCAACTCTTTGATGCTATGATTCTATGTGCTCTTTAACTACCAATATTCACTTTTCCACATAATCACCAGACAATTGGATACATTTCTGCCAATGATGAACAAGTTTTCTGAAGCCGTCATGGAAGAAATCGACACTGTTTCCGCAACCCGCCATGCACAGATCTTCCGATAGCCAAGCAAAGGAATAATGTGATTCACATGTTCTTGTGAAATGCCGATTATGCTTGAAATTTCTCTCTGAATGATACGACGATCATTGTTGTGGTTGAGTTGTTTTCTGATGATGAGGATGATGGGATTCAGATTCCTGCTGGGATTCAGCTTCCTGGCTCTCTGTCTGTGCCTCAAATCTCTGGGCCTGCTTCTGAGGCTCCCATAGACAGTGCAGTGTCAACACAACCGTTCCCAGCAGAAAGGAATTTTAACGAAGGAGATAGCGAGCAGGTGCCTTCCCATGCTGATACCGAAAGTGTAGATAGTGACTTCACCCAGCAAGCTCGTCTTGATCTGCGGGACAGGCGGACTTCTTGTCTGGCCAGCAGACGAGAAGCCAGCTTGGTGAAAGGTCATCGCAATGCTTTTATGATGATGAGAGTCTAATGTTTTCATGTTAGAAAGGTATTTAGACTTCTTGCAAACCCCGAGAAAGCATCAGTTCAATGTAGCTTACTAGCCTGAAAGCTTCATGGAATAACCTTAGCCTGGAAAGCAGTACGCTTGGGATTTCTTGCATTGTGATTCTTGGGGCAATTGGCTCATTGCTTGTACCTGGGACTCTGGTTTGATCTTTGCCAATAGGATTGTGTCTCCTGCTTTTACCTGAAGATCTTTGGAACTATATTCTGCATTTAACCTTAATCTTTGGAACTTTGCAATGCTTATACTTTATTTTGACTTGGATTTTTTCCTCAATAAACTATAAAACGACAGCTCTTGTGTGGTGGTGTTTGGAAGCAAGGTGAAGCTTACTCTGAGTTGCAACAATCATGCTGAATCACTCTGTCAACATTTTGCTTGTGAAGCTTGGTGATTGCTGTCTCAGGATGCCCAACTCTTTGTTTGTCATGCAAGTCAGATGTTCCCACCTCAACATCTTTAAACTTTCTCACCCAACGACGCACAGTACTCACATCAAAACAATCACCATAAACAGCTTGCATTCTCTGATGAATCAACTTTGGGGTGACACCTTCTGCTGTCATGTTGCTTAAGTCACACTGACAGACCGTCTGCGCAGGGTCCCATATGTTGCACTTTAACAACACAACCATTCAATACTAAGGCTTCCTATCAAAATGGAACTGTAGAGGAGAGTCTACTGAACAAGCCAGTACCTGCCGCATACCAGTACTGCCATCTGTTGAGGAGTTATGAAGTGGAGGCATTACTTTTCATTCAACCCTCATACATCTGGAGGACTGCAGAATCCCATTTTTGGGAACTTTGGTGGTCCATGGAGGTGAAACTATGGATAACCGCACCAGGTGAAACCAACCCTGCGGATGCCACTGCAACATCGTAGTTGCATTCTGACAATATTGGGGGAGATACCACATTATAAACCAGTGGGTTTTTTTTAAAAAAAAAAAACCAAGGATCACTCTCCAACATCAGTACCAAAAGGATTGCAAATCAGTTTTGGTCAACTTTAGATTTGGTTTGTTTTTTTCGGATTCTGATTCTGAAAATTGGATTAGCTAGATCACATCAGCTCTAGTTTCTGATACAGAGCATATGCCACTCACTAGTTGCCATCTGCTTGCCCACAGAAAACCATATTTAATAATCTAGAGTGGATTGGCTGTAGTAATCTTTTGTGGGTAGTCAACCTCTCCCCTCCGGCCATCCCCATTGCCTCAACACTATAAGAGGGTTTCGAGAGACCAGTCGCTCTCCTTGCCGTGTGGTTTCAAGGCAATAATGTAGTAATGGTGAGGCTGTGGACCACATTTTTGTTCTTGTGGACCACTGGAGGTCCATGGACCACAGGTTGGGAACCATTGTTCTAAAGATTTCCAACACGTTGTAAGGAGGACTTACCAAGCCTCTGGATCATGGCGGCCAAAACCTCATCTTCCTCCTGTTCCCTAAAGGAAAAAAAAACATGGTCATACAAACAGTCAGAAAGATTCTTTTCAAGAGAGAGACCATGCGGTATAACGGTTTGAGCATTGGACTATGGACGCATCTACACCATAGAATTAATGCAACATCACTCCATGGCACAACCAGACACAGTGAAGACATCTGTCCTTGCGCTATGCTACTCTGCTGCTGAGTATGCATGCCCAGTGTGGAACACATCTCACCATGCTAAAACAGCGGATGTGGCTCTTAATGAGACATGCCGCATCATCTGCACCCTACACCACTGGAGAAATTACACTGTCTAGCCGGTATTGCACCACCTGACATCCGCCGGGAAGTAGCAGCCAATAGTGAAAGGACCAAGGCAGAGACACCTCCAGCTCATCCCCTGTTTGGGTATCAGCCAGCACGTCAACGACTTAAATCAAGAAATAGTTTTCTAAGATCTACAGAGACACTCGCTGGAACACCTCAGCAAGCGAGAGTCCAAAAGTGGCAGGCTCAAACCCAGAACCTCAACCAATGGCTGATACCAAATGAGAGACTCCCCCCTGGGCACACAGAAAACTGGGTGACTTGGAAGGCGCTGAACAGACTGCGCTCTGGCACCACGAGATGCAGAGCCAACCTTCAGAAATGGGGCCTCAAAGTGGAATCCTCGACATGCGAGTGTGGAGAAGAGCAAACCATTGACCACCTGCTGCAATGCAACCTGAGCCCTGCCACATGCACAATGGAGGACCTCCTTGCGGCAACACCAGAGGCACCCCAAGTGGCCAGATACTGGTCAAAGGACATTTAATCAACTACCAAGCTTGCAAGCTCTGTGTTTGTCTGTCTGTTTGTTTGTTTTGTTAAGAATGTAATACAAATGTATGGTTGCTCCTGATACAATAAATAAATAAATACTCCATGGCTCAATACTATGGGATCTTGTAGTTTGACAAGGTCTAGATGCACCCTTTCCTGCTGTGCCATACAGTGAATTTTCATTTGGGAGCCAGATTTGGGACCTAGGAATGTGTCACACAATGTCAATATAGCAGCTTGCAAGCACTTTGAAATACCATGTTTTCATCCAAGTGAATTCTAAGAGTTATAGTTTATAGTTTCCTAGCTTTGAATATGTTTTAATGAGTTTTAAAGGATTTTAACTGTTTACTTTTAAATACCATTAATATTTAATTTTATTTTAATGTTTTAAATTATTTCATTTGGTTTTACTGTTAGCACTTTGAGTCTCTTTTGTAAAGAGAAAGCAGGGTAATAGTAATAGTAATAATAACAGTAATAGTAATAATAACATTAAATATCTCTAATATCTTAAGCTCTTGGGAACAGCCCGATATTCAGAGACAAATCCCAGACACTTGGACCTAATATGCATGTGTGCTGTGTTGTTATGTACAAATAAACCTATAATAATGAAGTTGCTTCTGGTGTGAGAGAATTGGTCGTCTGGAAGGACATTGCCCAGGGAACGTCTGGATGTGTTACCATCCTGTGGGATGCTTCTCTCATGTCCTGTATGGGAAGCTGGAGCTGACAGATGGGAGCTCACCCCGCTCCCTGTATTGTATTCAAACCGCCTTTTCAGTCAGCAATACAACCAGCAAAAGGGTTTAACCCATTGCAACTCCAGGTGGATAGGAAGGAGTTTGCTTTTTGAATAATAAGAATTATCAATGTCATTCAGGGGAAGGGGACCATCGGAATTTTAGAGAGGGTTATTGGGAGCCGAGACCAAAAAAAAAAAAAGGTTGGGAACCACTGCACTAACCTGAGCCGGTCCTCATCCAGGTCCTCCACAATCTTGTTCCGGTCGTTGACAGTCTCCACATACAACTTGAGCAGCTCTTCTTCACGCTTTCTCTCCTTGGAGGTCTTTACGAAATCTGCGCAAAAGAGGAAAATGGAGTTTATATATCTGTGGAATGTCCAGGGTGAGAGAAAGAACTCTTGTCTGTTGGAGGTAGGTGTGAAAGTTTCGATTGGACACTGATTAGCATTTAATGGCCTGACAGTTTCAAGGTCTGGCTTCTTACTGCCTGAGGGAGCTGATTTTTCTCACACCATGGACTTTACACAGATATATAAAAGCAATTGTTCTAGTTTCCAACAGGCCTCAGAACCTCTAAGGATGCCTGCCATAGATGCAGGCGAAAAGTCAGGAGAGCATGCTTCTGAAATGTGGCCATACAGCCTGCAAAACTCACAACAATCCAGTGATTCCAGCCATGAAAGCCTTCAACAAGGCAGTGGCTGTATTGGCAAGTCTAAAGTTTAAGCTGGGGGCTGGGGAAAAGACCTTGGTGGGCCAGGTTTGGCCCGCGGGCCATAGTATGAGAGCTCCTGCTTTGGAGCTTAGTAATGTCATTCAAATATTGGTGGTTAACTCTTTGGGATATGCATCCACATTAGAGGACAATGAGGACTTGGTTTTTCGGTCAAAGTAATGAACATAAGTGCATAATAGTCCTCTAAAGAAAGGTCTCCAAATGAAGATGAGGAAAGTCTTCATCATAAACCATAGTGAACATTTAGAAAAATATTCTCAAGGTGAAGGACCCACCAGACTTGCTCATGAGGGTCCGCAGCTCCGTCTCTATGTCCCACTGCTTCTCCTCCAGCTTCTGTTGATTCATCCTACCAAAGAGGAGAAAGAAAGTGGACCAGTAAGTCTCGATTCAGACACAGAATTCCACACATTTGCCATACAATGACTGAGGAGATTCCATCTGAACATGAGGAAGAACTTCCTGACTGTGAGAGCCGTTCAGCAGTGGAACTCTCTGCCCTGGAGTGTGGTGGAGGCTCCTTCTTTGGAAGCTTTTAAACAGAGGCTGGATGGCCATCTGTCAGGGGTGATTTGAATGCAATATTTGAATGCTTCTTGGCAGGGGGTTGGACTGGATGGCCCATGAGGTCTCCTCCAACTCTTTGATTCAATGATTCTATGATTCTATGACTATTAGAAGAAGGGATCATCCTGGAAATATTGCAACTGGAGAACAAGCCCTATGAGGAGTGGCTTAAAGAGCTGGGCATGCTTAGCCTGCAGAAAAGAAGGCTGAGAGGAGATATGACGAGGGCCATGTATAAATATGTGAGGGGAACTCATAGGGAGGAGGGAGCAAGCTTGTTTTCTGCTGCCCTGGAGACTAGGATGGAAGGGAACATTGCCTTCAAACTACAAGAAAGGATATTCCATCTGAACATTAGGAAGAACTTCCTGACTGTGAGAGCTGTTCAGCCGTGGAACTCTCTGCCCTAGAGTGTGGTGGAGGCTTTTAAGCAGAGGCTGGATGGCCATCTGTTGGGGGTGCTTTGATTGCGATTTTCCTGCTTCTTGGCAGAATGGGGGTGGACTGGATGGCCCACCAGGTCTCTTTCAACTCTGTGATTTAATTATTCTAGATCCATTGGGGTTGATCCAATGCAATAGACCCACTGGATTTCTATCTCTAACTAAATGGAGAGAATTTCACTCACTTGTGCATCAGCTCCGACTCCCGTCTCAGCAAGAGCTGTTTCTCATGGATCAGTTTGAACCATTCCACCATCAGCGCATCCTCCCTTTCGTCTGGAAGGAAAGAGCGAGACAGAGTGAGGCCAATGGGCTGTAAACGGTCCCCAGATCCCACTGTGGATGCCAAAGTTCCCCAAAAATCTCCTTGGATGGACTGTGGCACAGCTGGTTGGGAGTCAGCTGTATTAAGATCACTACTGACCAAAAGGTCATGAGTTTGAAGCTAGCCCGGGTCGGGGTGAGCTTCCGATCATTGTATAGCTCGCTGTCGACCTATGCAGCCCGAAAGACAGTTGCATCTGTCAAGTAGGAAATTTAGGTACCGCTTATGTGTGGAGGATAATTTTACGACGCCATAAAAATCTCCAGCAAGCGTGCAAAGAATGAGAAAGTACTCCATCAGTGTCACAAAATTTAGGTACCACTTATGTGAGGAGGCTAATTTAACTAATTTATAACGACATAAAAATCTCCAGCAAGCATGCAAAGAATGAGGAAGTACTCCATCAGTGTCACAAATGGACGGTGAAGCAACAGCTCCCCTGGTGGCCAGAATACCCTCATGAAGCTGGAATGTTAAATAGCCCCTGACTGTCTATATATGTTGTGTGTCTATGGCATTGGATGTTTGCCATGTATATGTACATTGTAATCCTCCCTGAGTCCCCTGCGGGGTGAGAAAGGCGGAATATAAATACTGTAAACAAACAAACAAACAAACAAATAAATAGTAACAATAAAAATAATTTTTAAAATTAATATAGCATCCAGCTTTGTCAGTAAACTACTAAATGCAAAACACCATAGGACCATAATCAATAAGCTCCTCCCAGTTGCCTATCAATAGTCAATGTCATGTTCGCTAAATTCAAATTAAACTTATTGCTATATACATGTAAATTGAATAATAATTATCCAAGACAACGGAGGGGGCCTGATTTGTTGATAGTGAGTTCAATATTATGGAAAGAACGGTCATCACCTCCCTCGCAGCCCCGCAGCTGCTTCTCCAGGTCTACTCCTTGGAGCTCCAGCTGGTCCAGTTGCTTTTCAATTTGCCGGACCTCCGTCTGGATCTTTTCCTCCGGAATGTAGTCTGGATGGCGCTAAAAGGAAAAGGTAGACAATAAACCCCGGGGGTTGAGAAGGGCATGGTACAAATGTTTGAAATATAAAAGCATTGGTAGGTCTACTCCAATGAATTCTAATAGTAGCAGTAGAAACAATAGTATTACTAACCCATAATATTATATATATATAATATAATACTAACATTACTAGTAATACTATTGGAAGTAATACATACAGTACACATAGTGCTAAAACACCTACTATATATATATATATATATATATATATATATATATATAAAATAATACTAACTACTAGTGATACTATTGGAAGTAATACATACAGTACACATACTGCTAAAACTCCTACTTTTACTATTTTCAGTGATACTAACAATGCTAGTAACACTCCTAGTATTGTTATTTCCAACTGTACCAATAGTGTAAGTAATACTAATTTTATTGCAAGTAGTACCAATAGTGTTTATAGTTCTAGTAATGCTACTAATACTACTGTTGTTGGTAGTAGTAATAGTAGAAGTCATATCAGTACCACTACTAATACTATTTCTTGAAAGTATAGGTAGTGCTAATATTATTACTATTACTAGAAGTACTAAGAGTAGTAGCATGAATACCACTAGTAATAGTGTAAGTAGTGGCAAGTAGTAGCTAGTAATACCAAGAAATGGCTAGTAATACTATTTCCAATAGCATTAATAGTGCAAGTATTAGTAACACTGCTAGAAATACTATTGACAGTACTACTAATGTTTCAAGTAGTGTGAATGCTGCCAATAATAGTACTATTGCCCTTCATGTTACTTGATCAAATGGTACTAACATGCCAGTAATAATGTTGCCAGCAGTACTAATAGTGCCAGTAGGACTAATACTTCTAGTATTAGTCCTATTCTCAGTAGGACTAATGGTCTTAGTATTAGTCCTAATACTAATGCACAGTATTAGTCCTACTGAGAATAGGACTAATACTGTGCAACGAGCATTAATGTCACTATTAATATTAATAATTATAGAGCTAGTTACTATTTCCACTCATACTAATAGTGAAACTAGTATTAATACTACTAGTAATATTAATGATGCAATGAGCATTACTGTCACTATTAATACTAATAGTTATAGAGCTAGTTACTATTTCCATTCATACTAATAGTGCAATAGTATTAATACTACTAGTAATATTAATGATGCAATGAACATTAATGTCACTATTAATACTAATAGTTATAGAACTAGTTACTATTTCCACTCATACTAATAGTGAAACTAGTATTAATACTACTAGTAATATTAATGATGCAACGAGCATTACTGTCACTATTAATACTAATAGTTATAGAGCTAGTTACTATTTTCATTCATACTAATAGTGCAACTAGTATTCATACTATTAGTAATATTATTGGTGTGCTTTAGTGTCACCATGAGTTGGACACAATAACAATAGCAACAAACCTTTGATGGAGACACCACTTGTTTGTTTGGAGGCTTCTGGGAGATTTTGGGAGAGGAGGGTCTGACTAGGAAGAAAAGAAGGGAAAAAATCACTTAAGACTATTGATGCCAGCCTTATTCTTGCCCTTTTGGGGGATTAAGATCATGAACTGGAGAAAGCCTTACAAACAAATGGCAGGATCTTTTTGGTCATGTCCCCATGCTTGTGATATTTCTTCCTTATTTAGAAATGCCCAGCCTTTGGGAAAATTCTTTTGGGACTACAGCTTTCCATTATCCCCAAACAGACATGCCCAAGGTAACTGGGAGAGTGCGGAAACCCAAATAAAGCAATTTCCCATCCTATGGACATAGGAGATTATCCAACACTAGCCGTCCCCTGCCACGTGTTGCTGTGGCCCACATAGGGGTTCTGTGCAGGAGGTTTGGCCCAATTCTACCATTGGTGGGGTTCAGAATACTCTTTGACTGTAGGTGAACTATAAATCCCAGCAACTACAACTTCCAAATGTCAAGATTCTATTTTCCCCAAACTCTACCAGTGTTCACATTTGGGCATATTGAGTATTCGTGTAGAGTTTGGTCCAGGTCCATCATTGTTTGAATCCACAGTCATCTTTGAATGTAGGTGAACTACACTTCCAAAACCAAAGGACACTGCCACCAAACCCTTCCAGTATTTTCTATGGGTCATGGGAAAACTGTGTGCCAAGTTTGGTTCAATTCCATCGTTGGTGGGGGTCAGAACGTTTGATTGTAGGTGAACTACAAATCCCAGCAACTACAACTCCCAAATGACAAGATCAATTTTTTTTGAGTAAAGGACATACATTGGGTTGTTAGATGTCTTGTGTCCAAATTTGGTGTCAATTCGTCCAGTGTTTTTTGAGTTCTGTTAGTCCCACAAACGAACATGACATTTTTATGTATATAGATGGAGAGGGAATGCAGACCATGTGATCAGATCTGGGCTTGTTCAGGACTCAGACTCCATTTTAGAAACAGTAGGAACAGTATGCTTAGACTTCAGTAGAAACAGATTATGCTTTTAGAAATTAGTTGAAACAGACTACAGAGAGTCTATTAGACTCTTAGACCAGAGAGATGCTTTGGACTTTGGACAATGATTATAAGAAAGATGCCCTATGTTATCTACACAGAGAAACTACTTCAAATCCTATCTGTACCTGGATTGATAAGCAAAGTACCTGTAAGCTGAATACATGAAGTTTGTGAAACCAACTATGTTACTTATTTTGTCTCTTGATAGCATGATTTAAAGGCAAGTATGTTTTAAGTGAGAGTAGATGTTTTGGGGCAACTAAAAGAACACTTCTGAAATCCCCCCCCCCCCCCGCCCTATATATATGGCAGTGCTTCTCAAGCTTCCTAATGTTGCAACCATTAACATAGATCCTCATGTTGTGGTGACTCCCAATCATAACATCATTTCCGTTGATACTTCATAACTGTTATTTTTCTCCTGTTATGAATCATCATGTAAATATCTGATATGTGTTTTCATTCACTTGACCAAATTTGAATACTGGTGGGGTTGGAGGGGATTGATTTTGTCATTTGGGAGTTGTAGTTGCTGGGATTTATAGTTCACCTACGATCAATGAACATTCTGAACTCCACCAATGATGGAATTGAACCAAACTTGGCACACAGAACTCTCATGACCAAGAGAAAATACTGGAAGGGTTTGGTGGGCATTGACCTTGAGTTCTGGAGCTGTAGTTCACCTACACCCAGAGAGCACTTTGGACTCAAACAATGATGGGTCTAGACCAAACTTGGCACACAGAACTCCCATGACCAAGAGAAAATACTGGAAGGGTTTGGTGGGCATTGACCTTGAGTTCTGGAGTTGTAGTTCACCTACACCCAGAGAGCACTTTGGACTCAAACAATGATGGGTCTAGACCAAACTTGGCACACAGAACTCCCATGACCAAGAGAAAATACTGGAAGGGTTTGGTGGGCATTGACCTTGAGTTTTGGAGTTGTAGTTCACCTACATACAGAGAGCACTGTGGACACACAAAAAATGGATCTGGACCAAGCTTGACATGAATACTCAATTATGCCCAAATGTGAGTTTGGGGAAAATAGACCATGACATTGTAGTTGCTGTGATTCATAGTTCACCTACAATCAAAGAGCATTCTGAACCCCACCAACGACAGAATTGGGCCAAACTTCCCACACAGAACCCCCATCACCAACAGAAAATACTGTGTTTTATGATGGTTTTAGAGACCCCTCTGATACCCCTTCGCCACCCGACCCCCAGGTTGAAAAATGCAGATATACGGTATGTGTTTTTGTGCATTGTCCCTAATAGTTCAAAGACATACCTAGGTACATCCATTTAACAGCTGAGAAACCTAACTGCCTTGCATGAATACCATTTTCCCAAAAGGTTATGGCATCATTTTTCCAAAAGGTTATGATTTCTAACAAGGTCATGCCTTTCCAAAGATCATAAAATCTCCAAAAAGTTATGGAGATTTACCATTTTCCAAAAGTCCCAGGATTCTGAAACATTGAGTCATGGCGGTTCAAGTGGTGCCAAACTGAATTCTACAGTGGAGATGACACCCTTTATGGTACCCTCAAGGGCGAAATTCAACCAAATTGGGGGATTTGGGTTTTAGGTTTTAAATTGCAATTTGTTCTGTTTTCAGTATTGTGAGCTTTGAGTCTTATTTAAGAGAAGCAAATTGGATGATGATGATGGTGGTGGTTATTATTATTATTATTATTATTATTATTATTATTATTATTCAGGTCTCCCAGGTTCAATGGAGCTCTGTAAGTCCCTGACAGTTCTCCGCTTCTCCATTGCTTTCTCTTTCATATTGCATTTGTGAATGCTAAAGATCCTTTCTAAATGCATTTAAATAGACTGAAATATGCCAAAGCTTACCGGGTGCAACTGCAACTTTGGGGGGACCTGGTACCTCCAGCTTTTGGTTTGTTTGGGGACCATCCCAGGGTTGCTTGGTTTTCTGCCACCCGCTGGAAAGATCCACTTGAGGCACCAAGAGTTTCTTCTTTGGAAGAGAATTGGGCGAGGGTGCTGTCATGAAAAAATATGAAAATATTAGGACAATTCAGTGGAGTATGCTGCCTAGTGGAATCTCCTCTGGAGGTATTAAAGCAGAGGCTAGATGGCCATCTGTTGGGAGGGATTGGATGGTGTCTTCCTGCATTGCAGAAGGTTGGACTTTTTAAATTGATTTCACCCTGCTATCCATACCAGTTTCCTGAATGGCTGGTGGGATCACTGGCTTCTGGTCCTCTGGCATGGGTCTCACGGAGACATTGACCACCGTTTTGTGGATTTCTGCAGGTTTAGGGACCGGCCTGGCATCACGACGGTCTGAGATCCTACAGGGAGGGAGACATAGTTGATCAACACTACTGAGATAGCAACCTCCTTCCCACCTGCTACTAAGGAGGCTGTTCAAGTCCTGAACCGGTGCTTGGCTGCTGTAACGGACTGGATGAGAGAGAACAAATTGAAACTAAATCCAGAAAAGACAGAGGTACTCCTGGTCAGTCGAAAGGCCGAACAGGGCATAGGGTTACAGCCTGTGTTGGACGGGGTAACGCTCCCCCTGAAGGCACAGGTTCGCAGCTTGGGAGTGATCCTGGACTCATTGCTGAGCCTGGAACCCCAAATCCCGGCGGTGGTCAGGGGAGCTTTTGCACAATTAAAACTTGTGCGCCAGCTGCACCCGTACCTTGGGAAGTCTGACATGGCCATGGTGGTCTTCACTCTGGTTACATCCCATATAGACTACTGCAACGCTCTCTATGTGGGGTTGCCTCTGAAGACTGCCCGGAAGCTACAATTAGTCCAATCAACGACAGCCAGATTACTAACAGGAGCGGGTACAGGGAGCATACTACTCCTCTGTTGCGTCAGCTCAACTGGCTGCCAATTAGCTTCCGAGCACAATTCAAAGTGCTGGTGTTGACCTATAAATCCCTAAACGGCTCCGGCCCAGTTTACCTGTCTGAACGGATTCTCCCCTACGAGCCATCAAGGTTGTTAAGATCTTCCGGAGGGGCCCTGGTGGAGACAAGGGACAGGGCCTTCTTGTTGGTGGCCCCTCGGCTCTGGAACTCTCTCCCACTGGAGATTAAAACTGCCCCTTCTCTCCTGACCTTTAGAAAGTTGGTGAAAACCTGGCTCTTTGATGAGTGAGTCAATAACCCTTGACCACACTGACGGATGGTGATGAATTTCCAGTACCATCCTGTATAGACTACTGCAATGCTCTCTATGTGGGGTTGCCTCTGAAGACTGCCCGGAAGCTGCAATTAGTCCAACAAACGGCAGCCAGATTACTAACAGGAGCAGGGTACAGGGAGCATACTACTCCTCTGTTGCGCCAGCTCCACTGGCTGACAATTAGCTTCTGAACACAATTCAAAGTGCTGGTGTTGACCTATAAATCCCTAAATGGCTCCAGCCCAGTTTACCTGTCCAAACGGATTCTCCCCTACGAACCATCAAGGTTGTTAAGATCTTCTGGAGGGGCCCTGCTCTCGGTCCCACCACCTTCGCAATCGCGTCTGATGGGGGCGAGGGACAGGGCCTTCTCGGTGGTGTCCCCTCGACTCTGGAACTCTCTCATGATGGAGATTAGATCTGCCCCTTCCCTCCTAACTTTCAGAAAGCTGGTAAAATCTTGGCTCTGGGATATAGCATTCTCAGAATGATGATCGAGTCAATAACGGCTGACCACACTGGCGGATGGTGATGAATCTGTGATTTTACGATTTGGCTGTATGTAATTATTTGATCTGTATTGTAATGTATTTTAATGTATTAATGTATTATGATGTTATTGTGTTTTAGCTTATTTGTGTATGAATTTTCTGTTGTTAGCTGGGCTGAGTCCCTCTTCGGAGGTTGAGAAGACTGGGTTATAAAAACTCTAAATAAATAAATAAATAAATTTGTATTGCAATTGCTTTCTCGTTTTCTCCACTTACTCGTTGGAGGAGAGTAGACCACCTACTACAATGCAGCCTGAGCCCAGCCACATGCACAATGGAGGACCTCCTTATAGCAACACCAGAGGCACTCCAAGTGGCCAGCGGCTGGTCAAAGGATATTTAATATAATTGCCAAGTTTTAAAACTTTGTGTTTTTTAAAATAACTGCACTCTTGGTTCACTCCTGATATGATAAATAAATAGTAGGATAGATGTGTAACTAAACCCTAGCAGCTAGAAAATAAGAAAAGACTTACTCTGCCCAATAAAAGCTCTTGAGCAGCTCAACTCACTTGTTGGCCACCGGTTTCAATCTCGATCTCCACTCTGCAGGGCTCTCCGATTTCTCTTCCACAGCAGTCATTCCTCCAACTAGAGACAGGAAACATAAAGGTTCTGGATGGCTCATGGGTGGCATAAGTAGAACCAAATTCACACATCAAGTATGCAAAATCCATGCAAAAATGCAAATGCAGCTAATTTGCATAACACATGCTAGAATTCAGGCGCTGGATGCAGAATCTTGGGGAAGCTTTCCGGGTTCATTTCTGGAAGTTGTATTTATTTATTATTATTTATTTAGAACTTTTATATACTGGTCTTCTCATCTCCGACGAGGGACTCAGGCCGGTTTACAACAGAGAAGTTCATACACAATAGTTAAAACATCACATGCTATAAAACTCTATAAAAACACATTAAAATACAATCATATATTACATAAGGCCAAGTCATCAGAATAAAATCATAATTCATCCCCATCTGTCCGTGTGGTCAAGGGTTATTGACTCACTCATCAAATGCCAGGTTCCAGAGCCAGGTTTTCACCAACTTTCTAAAGGTCAGGAGGGAAGGGGCAGTACTAATCTCCAGTGGGAGAGAGTTCCAGATCCGAGGGGCCACCATGGAGAAGGCCCTGTCCCTCGTCCCCACCAGACGCGATTGTGAGGGTGGTGGGACCGAGAGCAGGGACCCACCAGAAGATCTTAACAACCTTGATGGTTCATAGGGGAGAATCCGTTCGAACAGGTAAACTGGGCCGGAGTCGTTTAGGAATTTATAGGTCAATACTAGCACTTTGAATTGTGCTCAGAAGCTAATTGGCAGCCAATGGAGCAGGCACAGCAGAGGAGTAGTATGCTCCCTGTACCCCGCTCCAGTTAGTAATCTGGCTGCCGCTCGTTGGACTAATTGCAGCTTCCGGGCAGTCTTCAGAGGCAACACCACATAGAGAGCGTTGCAGTAGTCTATATGGGATGTAACCAGAGCGTGGACCACCGTGGCCAAGTCAGACTTCCCAAGATACGGGCGCAGCTGGTGCACAAGTTTTAATTGTGCAAAATTTCTCTTGGCCACCTCTGAGACCTGAGTTCCAGGCTCAGCGATGAGTCCAGGATCACTCCCAAGCTGAGAACCTGAACCTTCCGTTCTACATACAGGCATTCCATTCCAAAATATACCCATAATGTCTTAACATTAGAAGCCTTAATGGCAATGACATTGACTATGTATTACCTTTAGTAGCCTTAAAGTCTGCTTTGTGTCCAGAGTCGGCTTTGGGTCCATTGTACTGAACCTTGAAGCTGTTCTGGGTGGCTGACCCGATCTCCGCTCGGTTTCCAGGGTTTCTGGCTGAAGAATTGGACACAGGTGAAGTTCCCAAAGGATCCGTCTGTGGCTTCTCTGTGGCTGAGAGCCGACCCACAGGCTTTGAGATTTCACTAGTTGGGACGTTCTTGGTCTCAAGATGCTGCAAAGGCGAAGGAGGTGATTTGCCACTGCAGACAGAAAAAAGAGATGAGTACCGATGCCAAAGTTTTCCTTAGTTCTTCCAGATTTCCAAGCCAACAGCAATGGATCGAAAAGATGTTGGCCGTCTTTGGATGTCTCCATTAAACTCTCCCTTAATCTGAAATGCTTGGGCTCGAGGGTGCTTTGGATTTGTTCCAGATTTTGGAATACCTGCATTTGCCTAGACACACCTTTAGACCCAGTTTGGATTGGAGAAGGTCAGAGCCCTTTCGTGTTTCAATCTATTAGAGTTTTAGCATTGTGTATTCATTTTAGTTCTGTCTGGATATTTCTATTTACTTATTTATTTACAGTACTTACATTCCACCCTTCTCACCCTGAAGAGGACTCAGGGCGGATCACAGAAGACATATACAGCAAGCATTTAATGCCGATTATACAATGACAAGACAGACAACATATAGAGGTATATATAGGCTTTTACTCATCATTCAGCATCTTTTGGAGGTTGTGCTCAGTTTTGGCCACAGGGGGTGCTGTTGCTCTATCTCCTTGCTAAAGAGCTTTCTTTGTTTGTAAACCTGCCTCCGAAACATGAGCCTAAAATACCTCCCTACTTAATGCGGTTCCTATTCATCTACTCACATTGCTGTTTTCGATCCGCTAGGTGGGCAGGGGAGCTAGTCTGAAGGTCAGGAGCTCACCCTGACCCGGCTTTGAACTGTCAGCCTTTCGGTTGGCAAGATTTACTGCAGCTGCAGCTGGTCATTAAGCCGCCCCATGATTAACCATGACTGAGAGTGGATTTGAATGTTGGTCTCCAGAATCCTTGTGAAATATTCAAACCACTATAACATACTAGCTTATTACAGCATACTTCAGCCTGCCCATTGTGTTCGATTTTGTATTATGTTTATTTGCTTTATTTATTTTATTGTTATTGTCTGTATTTTATTTTGATTTAATTTTGTTGTCTATATTTTGTATTTTATTTAATTTTCTTGTATCTTCTGGCTTGGCCTAATGTTAGCCGCCCCGAGTCCCCTTCGGGGAGATGGCGATGGGATATAACTAAAGGTAATTATGATGATGATGATGATGATGATGATGATTATTATTATTATTATTATTATTGTGGATGCACCATAAGTGCCAGATCTTGGAAGCTTGTCAGGTTTTACAATGTATTGTAATGTAATATATAGCTAATATACTGCTAATAGGCTTCTATTGGAAATGCTGAGTCATGCATTAACTGTATATAGAACTTCATTTGGGGAATGTGTTCTGGCCTAGTCCAGGTGATTGTGAATGATGTAATCCTGGGTCTGAGTTAAGTTAATGGGTTGGGAACCAATCAGAGATTGCCCTGTGTGATTATATAGAATTGTATATAAGGAAGTCATGTACAGTGTGTATTTCACTCCTTATGCTGTGATGTTGTTCGTCGAAGGCTATATGTAATTAAAAGAACCCGTCTGCTAAGACAAGATATAACTGTATGCTGTGGTAAGTTTGTAATATCATCTAGACTGGGGGAAAGACAATGGTAAAACTGACAATGGCCGGGCATGTGCTCAAGTGTCTGGAAAAGAGTTCCAGAGTGACTGCAGTTTGTGGGAGCAGTTGACTGAAAATACTGTGCAGGAAGAAGCTACTGGAAAGCGCTGAAGTTGTGCAACTGATCTGCTGCTGAATTGTGGAGTTAATCTCAACAAAGCTAAACGGGGTCAATCCTAGTTATTATTCAGTTGGGGGACCCTATATTTCAGGGGAATGTGACAACTGTATTTGAGTATTCCCTAAGCAAAAAAATCCAGTAAAATCTATGGGGTTGCCATAAGTTGGAAAGCACCTTGAAGGCACATAATATGAGCAGCACTTGGGCACTAGATCAAGCATGGTCAAACTTGGGCCCTCCAGGTGTTTTGGACATCAACTCCCACAATTCCTAACAGCCTCAGACCCTTTCCTTTTTCCCCTCAACAGCTTAAGTGGAAAAGGAAGGGGCCTGAGGATGTTAGGAATTGTGGAAGTTGAAGTACAAAACACCTGGAGGGCTCAAGTTTGCCCATGCCTGCACTAGATCTTGTCTGATCTTGGAAGCAGGGGGAGGTGCCCTTATTGATTAGCACTTGGATGGAAGACCACTAACAAATCCTAGTTGCTGTAGGCTGGATTTCAGAGGCAAGAACCAACAAAACCACTTTGCACAAGAAAACCATGAAATTAATTGGGTCTCCATGAGTTCTTGGCACTTATTGGCACAGAAGCCGAGATTCATATACTTGTTCGAAGGCTGTGAAATACTAAGTATTTACCTGGTGCTCAAATTCGGAAGCTTGTTGGTCGACGTCGGTGGTGCAGGTAACACATTCATAAGGATATTCCGCGCTCGTTCCTTTTCGTTATTGCCTGCATTGGACCCTGGTTGGGAAAATGCTGTCTTCCCAGCTACCTGGGAAGAATTTAATGGAGTACCTTGACTTTTTGTGGGTTCTTTTTTGTCTGCAGATGGAGCTGATGCCTGGAAAAATTTCTCCCTGGCTTGCTGCGTTTTGGCTGCCGTTGGTGTCCAATGGGAAGGGACTGGGGAAGCGACCGAAATTTCACTGCGACCCGATTTATTCCCCGTATTCAAGTCCGACCAACGTGAATTAGGATTAGAAGCTACCGAGCCAGACTTATGATTCCGCAAATCTGCGGATTCTTTTCCTGGTGCTTTCAAAGCATCAAGCCTTTGAGGAGCCTGGCTTGGCTTCGGAGTTTCCGGCTCAGGCATCTTGGATTCGAACCCTTTCAAACGGCTCCCTGAAGTAGGAAGGAGACCAGTTGTTTTATTCTCTCCAATGAGAGTCCTTTGGTTAACAGGCGAGGCATGGTGGAGATTCGGTTGTTCGTGTCCGTTGCAGATAAAAGTCCCCGGGTCCTTCCCAGCTTTGAAGTTTCCAGGTTTGAGGGTGCTGGAGCACTGTTTGCACCTGAGACAGGGTTGCAGACAAAAGAAGGAACTGCTATGAGTTTTCCAGGCTGTCTGGTCATGTTCCAGAAGCATTCTCTCCTGATGTTTCACCCGCATTTATGGCAAGCATTCTCAGAGGTTGTGAGGTCTGTTGGAAGCTAGGCAAGTGGGGTTTATATATCTGTGCAATAATTTCCAAGGTGGCAGAAAGAACTCTTGTCTACTTGAGGCAAGCATGAATGTTGTAATTGGTCGCCTTGATTAGCATTGATTGGCCTTGCAGCAACGTCAGAAGAAAATGCTTCTAGAACATGACCATACAGCCCAGAAAACTAACAGCAACTCAGTGATTCTGGCCATAAAATTTATTTTTTATTTAGTTATTTACGATATTTCTAACCCGCCTTTCTCAAGCAGCAATTCAACGCCATAAAAATCCACAATATACTATTAAAACATTTAAAACAGCATTATAAAATCAATATAAAATCAATATAATACAAAAACCATTAAAAACACATAATAAGCAATGTTTTCCTGTTAATCTCACTTTCCAGTAGCATCGTCTAAGTCAGGGGTCCTCAAACTATGGCCCGCGGGCCACTTCCGGCCTGCCAAGGGCACTTATCTGGCCCGTGGAGGAGCACCCCCCCCCCACACACACACACACAGTGCCCCTCCCTTGGCTGGCTCACGCTATCTGTCAGGCCTGATGGGCAGCGTGAGCTTTATGCGCAAGGTGCTTTATGCACGAGTAGGCCGCGCGGGGCTTCTCCTCCCTTGGCAGGCTCACGTTGCCCATGGAGCCCCGGCGCTCCATGCAGTCATGCCGGCCACATGACCTTGGAGGTGTCTACGGACAACGCCGGCTCTTCGACTTAGAAATGCAGATGAGCACCACACCCTAGAGTCAGACACGACTGGACTTCATGTCAGAGGAAAACCTTTAACTAGGAAAATTGTGGAAGATCCAGGGTGGGAGAAAGAACTCTTGTCTGTTGGAGGTAGGTATTAATGTTTCAATTGGCCACCTTGATTACCATTTCATAGCCTGACAGTTTTTAGGGAGAATCCTTTGTTGAGAGATGATTAGCTGGCCCTGATTGTTTCTTGTCTGGAGTTCCCCTGTGTTTGAGTGTTGTTCTTTATTTACAATTATAATTTTAGAGTTTTTTAAATACTGGTAGCCAGATTTTGTTCAGACAAGAAATAGGAAGATTTCCCATTCTCTGCTCCTGGAATTACTGCCTAAAGAGGGCTAGAAATAACCCCCTCCCCAAAGGGCCCTTCCACACAGCCAAATAAGATATGTGCAATGTGCATAGGAAAGTTTTTATTGATTTTTTTTAAAAAACTATAGTCCGGCCCTCCAGCGGTCTGAGGGACAATGAACTGGCCCCCGGTTTAAAAAGTTTGAGGATCCCTGGTCTAAGCCATTCCATGTTTCAAACTTACATAATTCCATGCTTGTCTATTGCACTGCATTTCCAAAAACTTGTTCAAAGAGCCAGGCTTTTACTTTTTTTGGAAGGTCAGGAGGGAGGGGCTGATCTAATATCCTTAGGAAGGGAATTCTACAGCTGAGGGGCCACCACTGAGAAGGCCCTGTCTCTCATCTCCACCAGACGCACCTGTGAAGAAGGCAGGATTGAGAACAGGGCCTCCCCAGATAATCTTAAATTCCTAGATAGTTCATAGGGAGAGATAAATTCGGACAGGTCAACTGGGCTGGAACTGTTTAGGGCTTTATAGGTTAAAGCCAGCACTTTGAATTGTGCCTGGTAGTAAATTGGCAGCCAGTGGAGCTGACACAACAGAGGAGTTGTGTGCTCCCTGAGTGCTGCTCCAGTTAGCAACCTAGCTACCGCATTTGAAGCTTCTAAACAGTCTCCAAAGGCAACCCCACATACAGCGAGTTGCAGTAGTCTATGTGGGATGTAACCAGAGTGCAGACTACCGTGGCCAAGTCAGACTTCTCAAGGTACGGGCACAGCTGGTGCACGAGTTTTGAAAGCTTTCGACAACACAAAAGAAGGAATATTTGACCCAGAACTCAGACCACAATGTCTTGAAATTGATGTTTTTGCTAGCCTTCATGTTGTTTCTCACTTCTACCTGCTTAAGGTTGGAAGTGGCAAGATATATTCAGACAGGCTCTGCCATTCCCCCCTCTGAGGTTGAGAAAGTGTGACCTGGACATTCTAGGATAGTGCATAACTATTCAGTAACACACCAGATTCCCCGCAATTGTGGGAGGCTAGCTGGACACGCTTAAGGTTGCCAAGTTGGATCTGGAATTGGACTTCTGTAATTTCAATCCTTAACCAATTTTGGATACAGTAAAGCTCAGTCAAATGGGACAAAGGCACCTATCTGCTCTCATTTTCTCGATCCCAACTTTAAATTTTTGTTATATTCATACATACAGCCCAATCACAAAGGTCTGCCCAAACTGAAGTCTACAGGACTACCAACTTCTCTCTCTCAGTTAATCTCAAAAGTGTACAATACTGATATTTCAGACTAACATGGCTATGTCTTTGAATCATACCTGAAGCAGCTCCGATGATAAAGCTTCCCATCCATCAGGAGTCTCTGCACCAAGTGGACATGGCCTCCGCAGATTGTGCAGTTGCTGTTTCGCAGACTGGTGTTTTCGGCTAAGATCCGTTGTCTCTGAGGGGGAAAGAGAAACAGTGTAAGAGGACTGCACACAAGAACCACTTGTATTGGATTGGAAGGTCCACCTCCAAGAAGGTTGGCCAAACTGGTCTTCTCCAAATGGCCACCAACTCCTCTCCCTGGCATAGCTATCCAAGGTTTCTCCATTTTCCTTCATGGTTTCTCCCCTTAGGGCAAACTTTTGGGAGGTCTAAGAATGAATGTCCAATTCCTCTCCAATTTGGAACCAGCAGAGTTTACTGTTTCTGCATCCGTAGCCAATTTATTTCAGGATGTTGTCTAACTATAAAGGAGTCCTCCAAGGAACTAAATCAGTTTGGGAGACAGGACTCAAGACCAGTGTTTCTCAACCTGGGGGTCATGAGGGGGTTTCAGAAGGGTCACCAAAGACCATCAGAAAACAGATATTTCTGATGGTTTTAGGAACCTCTTTGGCAGAGAAGGCTGAAGATCTCTCCGCATGTTCTCTTCCTTTTTTGGAAACAGATGGCAAATCCACCCACCAAAAGCCTTCCTCCTGCTCTCTGGATGTAGGTGAACTACAACTCCAAAACTCAAGGTCAGTGCCCACCAAGCACTTCCAATATTTTCTGTTGGTCATGGGAGTTCTGTGTAACAAGTTTGGTTCAATTCCATCATTGGTGGAGTTCAGAATGCTCTTTGATTGTAGGTGAACTATAAATCCCAGCAACTACAACTCCCAAATGTCAAGGTCTATTTCCCCCAAACTCCACCAGTGGTCACATTTTGGGCATATTAAGTATTCGTGACAAGTTTGGTCCAGATCCATCATTGTTTGAGTCCATAGTGCTCTCTGGATGTAGGTGAACTACAACTCCAAAACTCAAGGTCAATGCTGACCAATCCCTTCCAGTATTTTCTGTTGGTCATGGGATTTCTGTGTGCCAAGTTTGGTTCAATTCCATCGTTGGTGGAGTTCAGAATGCTCTTTGATTGTAGGTGAACTATAAATCCCAGCAAGTACAACTCCCAAATGACAAAATCAAAGTCTATTTTCCACAAACTCCACCGGTTTGTGGGCATATTAAGTATTTGTGTCAAGATCCATCATTGTTTGAGTCCACAGTGCTCTCTGGGTGTAAGTGAGCTACAACTCCAAAACTCAAGGTCAATGCTGGCCAATCCCTTCCAGTATTTTCTGTTGGTCATGGGAGTTTTGTGTACAAATTTTGGTTCAATTCCATCATTGGTGGAGTTCAGAATGCTCTTTGATTGTAGGTGAACTATAAATCCCAGCAACTACAACTCCGAAATGACAAAATCAATCCCTCCCAACCCCACCAATATTCAAATTTGGACGTATCGGGTATTTGTGCCAAATTTGGTCCAGTGAAAATACCTTCTGCATATCAGATATTTACATTACGATTCCTAATAGTAGCAAAATTACAGTTATGAAGTAGCAACAAAAATAATGTTATAGTTGGGGGTCACCACAACATGAGGAAATGTATTAAGGGGTCTCGGCATTAGGAAGGTTGAGAATCACTGCCTTAGGAGGATCCTTTAAAGTTCAGAGTGGTTCTCTTTCATTTAATGGGTGTGAAATATTGAGAGACTATAAACATCAGGCAGAGAATGTAAAGCTTTTAGTGTAGATCAGGCATGGGCAAACTTCATCCCTCCAGGTGGTTTGGACTTCAACTCCCACAATCCTGAACAGCTTCAGGCCTTTTCATTTCCCCCCTCATCCGCTTAAGCATTTGGAGTTCCAAAGACTGAAAAACTGTGCTTGGGAAGAATTAAACCTAAAGCAACACATCAGCAGACATTCTGGTCTTACAAGGGTTTACTCAAAGACAGATTGCAGATATCATGTCTAATAGGTATCAATAGATCCCTATTTCCACATTTAATGTCCTTCTGGAGAGCCCAAGCCCCAAATAAACAGAAAAGATCAATCCATACTGCTTCCACGGGAGCGTTTTCCTTCCCCTTCAAGGCTGGGTTGGTCTTGGGCTCAGGCGGCATGTAAACTGGGGACGGCTTGGCAGGCGCAGGCTTCTCCGGCTCAGAAATAACTTTTTTCCCTGCAGGTTCCTCACTGGCATTGGAAGGAGAGCGCTTGACCCCCGCCATCCCTCCAACTGCGGAGGAAGAAATGCGTACAAGTTAGCTTGCAGAAGAGAAGATTGAGAGGAGACATGATAGCCATGTATAAATATATGAGGGGGAGTCATAGGGAGGAGGGAGCAAGCTTGTTTTCTGCTGCTCTGGAGCCTTGGATGCAATGAAACAATGGCTTCAAATTAGAGGAAAGGAGATTCCACCTGAACATTGGGAGGAACTTTCTGACTGTGAGAGCTGTTCAGCAGAGGAACTCTCTGCCCTAGAGTGTGGTGGAGACTGCTTCTATGGAGGCTTTTAGAGGCTGGATGGCCATCTGTTGAGGGTGCTTTGAACATGATTGTCCTGACCATCTGTCGGGAGTGCTTTGAATGTGATTCTCCTGCTTCTTGGCAGAACGGGGTTATACTGGATGACCCATGAGGTCAAACTACAGGAAATGAGATTCCACCTGAACATTAGAAAGAACTTTCTGACTATCACAGCTGTTCAGCAGTGGAACTCTCTGCCCTGGAGTGTGGTAGAGACTCCTTCTATGGAGGCTTTTAGAGGATGGGTGGCCATCTGTTGGGGGGTGTTTTGAATGTGATTTTCCTGCTTCTTGGCAGGGGGGGGTGGACTAGATGGCCCACGAGGTCTCTTCCAACTCTATGATTCTATGCAGCCCTCCAGCAGTTTGGGCCTCCAACTCCCAGAATCCCTAACGAGCTTGTACAATTGTCAGGAATTTTGGGAGTTGGAGTCCCAAACAGTTGAAAGGCCGCAGTTTGAGGATGCCTGGGCTAAGCCATTCACATTCTGTCCAAATGGGTTTGGAATTAAGGCTTCCTCTTGCCGAGTCTTGGCAATCTAACCACTATCCTACACAGTTCTCTTTCTTAAAAAACCCAGTTTGGACCACTATATGCCACATCTCATTGAGTTCTTGGAAGGAGGGGGATTCTGTTTCACAAACCTTGAGGCCAAAACCCAAACCAAGTGGCAGCTGGAACATTCGCAGGAGATTTTATAACCATTTCCGCATCCAGAATGGATGAAAAGTGACATTTATAGTGACATATTGCAATCAGAAATCCCAGAGCCGAGAGGTCACCCTTGACAAAAGTACATTCTTTGCTGGCTGTGGTTCTGGATAAAGACCAGCACATGCCACAATTCCCATTGCACGGAGGGTTTTGCTCTTGTCTTTGGCTACAGCAGCTTTCTCTCTCTCTCTCTTTCTCTCTCTCTAAATGAAATGGTTTCCTTGGGAATGGGAGAAAAAAGACCCAAAGATTTCAAGGAAATGCCTTTGTTTGGATGCCTCTGGAGTGAGCTTTCAAGAGACGGGGCAAAGAATGCAAAGGGCAAGGAGCAAAAAAGAGAGTTTCGCAAGACTGGATCTTTTCTGCGCTTTGGAGGGAGCATTTCAAAAAAGAGGGCAGCAACATAGAAGGTTGCATACCAAAACTCCTACAAATGCTCAACAAGCAATCCAAACTTTGCAGGATGTTTACCATTTCATCTTCTGGTGAACTTCTGTCAATGGTTACATCGGTACAGAAGGAGAACTTGGCAAAGTTCATTCATGGCAGAAGTATCATTGTTGTTATTATTGTATCCTGCTATTCTCTCAGGAACTGAGATCCTAAGCAACTCACAACTTTAAAAGATATAATAATTGGTAAAGGTAAAGCTTTCCCCTGACATTAAGGCTAATCGTGTCCAACTCTGGGACTGTGGTGTTAATCTCCATTTCTAAGCCAAAGAGCCAGCATTGTCCATAGACACCTCCAAGGTCATGTGGCCGGCATGACTGCATGGAGTTCCGTTACCTTCCCACAGAAGTAGTACCTATTGATCTACTCACACTTGCATGTTTTCAAACTGCTAGGTTGGCAGAAGCTGGGGCTAACAGTGGGAGATCACCCTGCTCCCAGAATTCGAACCAGCAATCTTTCAGTCAACTATTTCCACAGCTCAGTGGTTTAACCAACTGTGCCACTGCTAAGCCCACAAGGGATATAATAACAACAATTTAAACAATATATATATATATATATATATATATATACACACACACACACACACACACACATATAATAATAATAATAATAATAATAATAATAATAACATGTGTATCCTGTTATTCTTTCAGGAACTGAGACCCTAAGCAACCCACAACCTTAAAAAGATACAATTTAAAAACCAACAATATGGAAATATTAAAACAAATTCAATTGCCACCATTATTATTATTAGTAGTAGTAGTAGTAGTAGTGATTTGAATGCAATATTCCTGCTTCTTGGCAGAGGGTTGGACTGGATGGTCCATGAGGTCTCTTCCAACTCTTTGATTCTATGATTCTTTGATTCTTTTATTCTAGTAGCAGTAGTAGTATCATGTACTCACTAGGGGACCTTCCATGGAAATAGTTATAATATTGAGAGACGTAAGTAAGGATGCTCAGCCGATCCGGCACTTTCAGGGCCACCATGTCTTCGGCATCCAGTAAAGCTGGGATTCCCAGCTCCGTCTCTGCTACTTTAAAAGCCTGTAGGATTCAAAGGAGAAGAGATAACATCAGGTTTTTTGGGGCCAAAAGGAGCCAGTAAGGTGGCTGGCATGGTACTTCAAAGTTGTGGCTTTTGCAAACTGTGGTTTGTTACAATGGTTCTGCTCCGCATATTACAATAAGCCAGGGATCTTGGCTTAATAAAGACCAAAGGCAAAACATTCCTCTTCTTGTGGTTAAAGTCACTAGGAAGAGGATAGGTTTATGTTACATCAAAACCAGAGTTTTATGGTCAAACTAGCTAAAGTTCACAAGCAAAGAACACATCCTGGCAAAGCCAGTGTGTGGCCCCATCTACACTGCCATATACTGCAGATTGAAACTCCCATTATATGGTCAGTATAGACCAAGTATGGGCAAACCCTGGCCCATGGGCTAGATGTGGCCCCTTGGGCTCTTTTCTCAGACCCCCCTCTCTCTCACTATCCTACCCTTCCTTCCTTCTCTCTTTCCTTCCTCCTTCCCTCCCTCTTTCCCCTTCCTTTCCACCCTTTTGTCCTTCCTTTCTTCCTCTCTTTCCTTCTTTCCTGTCTCCCTTAATTTCCTTTCTCCCTCCCTCCTTCATTCCCTTCCACCCTTTTGTCCTTCCTTCCTTCCTTCTCTCCCTCTTTCTCCTTCCTTCCCTTTTGTCTTTCCTTCCTTCCCTTTCCTTCCTCTCTCCCTCTTTCTCCTTCCCTTTTGTCTTTCTTTCCTTCTCTTTCTTCCCTCCTTCCCTCTTTCTATCCTTCTCTGTCTTTCATCCTTTCTTCCTTCTCTCTTTCCTTCCCCCTTCCCTCCCTTCCTTCCATCCCTCCTTCCCTTCCTTTCATCCTTCCTCCCCTTTTGTCTTTTCTTCCTTCCCTTTTCCTCCATCCTTCCCCCTTTCCATCCTTCCCTTCCTCCCTTTTTCCTTCCTCCTTTCCTTTCTTCCATCCTTCCCTACCTCCTTTTCATCCTTCCTTCCTACTTTTTTGTTTTTCCTTCCTTCCCTCTTTCTTCCCTCCTTCCCTCTTTTCATCATCCCTTCCTCCCTTTCATACTTTCCTCCTTCTCTCTTTCCTTCCTCCTTCCCTTCCTTCCATCTTTCCCTTCCACCCTTTCATCCTTCCTTCCTTTACTTTTGTCTTTCCTTCCTTCCCTCTTTCCTCCCTCTTTCCCTCTTTCCATCCTTCCCTTCCTCCCTTTTGTGATTCCTTCCATCTCTCTTTCTTTCCTCTTTCCCTTCCTTCCTTTCTTCCTTCCTTCCATCCATCCATCACTGGGCAGCCAGTCTTCCTAGCAGGGAGCGCTAGCATCCGGGCCCCCAAGTTAGAAAGCTTGCAAATGCCTGGTGCAGACTCACATAATGCCATTACATTCTTCAGCAAAGACAACCTGCAACCCATCTTTTTTTTACAATGGAAAGCTGGGACATTCCTCTCTGTGTGTATCCCCATGACTGGGTTTCTGGAGTCAGGACAGAGCTGATGGGTGGTCCGAATGCCTTTCCCTTTCGGAAACATCTGCAGCCCATTCTCTCCCCCTCCTCCGCAAAACAGAGCCCTTCTTCCCAGAGAGTCAAATGCCTGCAAAATCCGGTCAACAGGAAGAAAGTAAACAGTGCAACTTTTCACACAGCTGAATAAAATCCCACATGTTCTGCTTTGAACTGGAATATATGGCAGTGTGGACTCAGATAACCCAGTTCAAAGCAGATATTGTGGCATTTCCTGCCTTGATATTCTGGGTTATATGGCAGTGTGGAAGGGTGCACAGTTTCCAAAACAAAAGGAAAGCAAGTTATTTGTTTGTTTGTTAGTTTGTTTATTGTATCAGGAGCGAACCAAGGGTACAACTGTGATATATTTGAGAAAACACAAAGTTTAAAAAGGTGACATTCTATTAAATGTCCTTTGACCAGTAGCTGGCCACTTGGAGTGTCTCTGGCGTTACTGGGAGAAGGTCCCCCATTGTGTATGTGGCAGGGCTCAGGTTGCATTGTTTTTAGTGGTCTGTGGTTTGCTCTCCTCCACACTCGCATGTCGTGGACTCCACTTTGTGGCCCCATTTATTAAGGTTGGCTCTGCTTCTTGTGATGCCAGGGCTCAGTCTATTCAGGGCCTTCCGAGTTGCCCAGTCTTCTGTGTGCCCAGGAGGGAGTCTCTCATTTGGTATCAGCCATGGATTGAGGTGCTGGGTTTTAGCCTGCCACTTTTGGACTCTCGCTTGCTGAGGTGTTCCTGCAAGTATCTCTGTAGGTCTTAGGAAGCTTTTTCTTGATTTTATTTATTTATTTATTTATTTATTTCCAGTATTTATATTCTGCCCTTCTCACCCCACAGGGGGCTCAGGGTGGATTACAGTGTACACATATATGGCAAACATTCAACGCCAATTTGACATACAACGTGTATAGACATACACAGAGGCTATTTAACTTTTTCTGGCCGCCAGGGGAGCTGTCGCTTTCATTGTCCATCTGCAACACTGATGAAGTACTTCCGCATTCCCCGCATGCTTTTGCTGGAGTGCTTTGCTGGAGTCTTTTTTTTTATGGCTTCATAAATTAGTTAATTTAGCCTCCCCACACAAGGTGGTACCTAATTTTCCTACTTGGCAGATACAACTGTCTTTTGGGTTGCAAAGGTCGACAACAGGCTACACAATTGGTTGGAAACCCACTCCAACCCGGGCTGGCTTCGAACTCATGACCTTTTTGGTCAGAGTGATCTTAATGCAACTGGCACTCAGCCAGCTGCGCCACAATTGTTGTGCAGGTAGCCGGCCACTTTTGGACTCTTGCTTGCTGAGGTGTTCCTGCGAGTATCTCTGTAGATCTTAGGAAGCTTTTTCTTGATTTGAGGCCTTTGCTTGCTGGCTGATATCCAAACAGAGGATGGGCCGGAAATGTCACTGCCTTGGTCCTTTCATTGCTGGCTGCTACTTCCCGGCGGATGTCAGGTGGTACAATACCGGCTAACCAGTATAATTTCTCCAGTGGTGTTGGGCGTAGACACCTTGTGATAATGTGGCATGTCTCATTAAGAGCCACATCCACTGTTTTAACATGGTGAGATGTGTTCCACATTGTGTACTCAGCAGCAGAGTAGCAAAGCGCAAAGGCAGATGTCTTCACTGTGTCTGGTTGTGATTACTACACATCTGGGAGTCCCCTGGACAACGTTTGATTCTCTCACTCCAGAAGTGACCAGAAGCAACTTGCAGCATGCAAGCTGAGTTGGGAAATCCAGGAATGCAATGAGGTCTATATATTATAATAGTCCCAAATCCCACTGCAAATACCGGTAGTTCAATCCAAGGATCTCCTCTGCATAGATTACGTTCTTCCCTGCCTACCTCACAGGGTTGTTATATGAATGAACAGGGCAAATGATAACATCCTGGGAGTTGTAGTTTTAAATAGTTTTGTGCCTTTCTGCCAAACATAGCTGGAGCTTCGTTAAGCTAGAAGGATTGCATATCATTATGCCAAGGCAGTTAATTTGGTGTCAATCTGCATTAATTCCACAATGTAGCTGCCGTCTGGCTCGACAATCTTGTCAAGCAGGTTTTTCCAGAGAGCAAAAGGGTAATTTTTTTGCACAGAACACAAAGCACACCCTTTCATAATCACATCTCAAGAAGGGAACCAATCTTGACCCAACACTTCATTTTAATCAATAGCCATTTCAGCAAGATGGAATATTTGATTTGGTTGGAGGTCCGGTGTTTACCAAATGATACAAAATAGTCATTCCATCTGTGAAATGGGCACAGCCAATGGAGAAGGCAAGAAAAGCCCTGTCAGTATAGCCTATCATGCATAATTATATTTTAAAAGGATTAAGTCGGTTGTCTTTGCAGCCGCTCACTGTTTGTATTTACGGTCTGTTAGTTCTGATCTAATCTATCCAGGACCAAAGTGTGTTTGGAGAAAGGCTGAGGCTGGTGACATCAGAGCAGGAAGTAGACAGGAGAAAGGGAAAAAATGACTTACCAGTTCGTTGTTTTCGTAGACATTTTCTTTGCGGAGAGAGCTAAAATTTCTGGAATGGAAGAGAAGAGAAAGAAAAATAGGTTTTGCTAAACAATTAAGCAGTGTTGCACATTATCTAGAGTAGTGGCTCTCAATCTGGGAGGTCGTAAAGGGGGTGTCAGGGATCACCAAAGACCACCAGAAAACACAGTATTTTCTGTTTTTCATGAGAGTTCTGTGAGGGGAGCTTAGCCCATTTCTATAGTTGGTGGAGTTCTGAATGCTCTTTGATTGTAGGTGAACTACAAATCCCAGAAACTACAACAAAATATCAAGGTCTATTTTCCCTAAACTCCACCAGTGTTCACATTTGGACATATTGAGTATCCATGCCAATTTTGGTCCAGATCCACCATTGTTCGAGTTCACAGTACTCTCTGGATGTAGGTGAACTACAACTCCCAAACTCCAGGTTAGCGCCCACCAAACCCTTCCAGCGTTTTCTGTTGTAATGTGAGTTCTGTGTGCCAAATTTGATTCTATTCCATTCTTGGTGTAGTTCAGAATGCTCCTTGATTGTAGGTGAACTATAAATCCCAACAACTACAACTCCCAAATGTCAAGGTCTGTTTCCCCAAGACTCCACCAGTGTTCACATTTGAGCATATTGAGTATCCATGCCAATTTTGGTCCATATCCACCATTGTTTGAGTCCACAGTGCTCTCTGGATGTAAGTGAACTACAACTCCAAAACTCAATGTCAACGTCCACCAAACCCTTCCAGTATTTTCTGTTGGTCATGGGAGTTCTATGTGCCAAGTTTGGTTCAATTCCATCATTGGTGTAGTTCAGAATGCTCCCTGATTGTAGATGAACTATAAATCCCAGTAACTACAACTCCCAAATGATCAAATCAATCCTCCCAAACCCACCAGTATTCAAATGTGGGTGTATTGGTTATTTGTGCCAAATTTGGTCCAGTGAAAGAAAATACATCCTACATATCATATATTGACATTATGATTCATAACAGTAGCAAAATTAGTTATGAAGTAGCTACAAAAAATAACTTTATGGTTGGAAGTCACCACAACAGGAGGAACTGTATTAAGGGGTCATGGCATTATGAAGGTTGGCCTAGAGCTTCCCTGGGTGCATCTGCACTGCAGAATTAATGCACTTTGACACCACTTCAACTGCTATATCTCAATGCCCTGGAATCCTGGGAGTTATAGTTTGACTAGGTTTAGTCTGAAAGATTCATAGGAGCTGTAGTCACCACACTACAGCTCCCATGACTCCAACGCATTGAGCCAAGAAGTGCAAGGGAATCCTGGGAGTTGTCATTTGGCACTCTTTGGTAGAGAAGGCCAATGGTCTTGTAAAACTATAACTCCCAGGATTTCATAGTATTGAGCCTATAGCAATGAAAGTGGTGTCAAGCCACATTAATTCTATAGTGTACTTACTTACTTTGGCGATCCCTCGTTTTCCGAGGATGATTGTCTTCCAGTCTTCTTGTGGGTCCGTATGTGGCTGTGGAGCCCTATTCTTGCTCTGCATCTTCTTCCGCAGGGAGGGCATTGGTTTCCAGGTGGAAGGTGGTCTCGGTTGGGGTTGGCTTGACGCGCCTTCCTCTTGGCACGCTTCTCCCTTTCGCCCTCCATTCATGCCTCTTCAAATTCTGCAGCACTGCTGGTCACAGCTGACCTCCAGCTGGAGCGGTCGAGGGCCAGGGCTTCCCAGTTCTCAGTGTCTATGCCAGAGTTTTTAAGGTTGGCTTTGAGCCCATCTTTAAATTTCTTTTCCTGTCCACCAACATTCTGTTTTCCGTTCTTGAGTTCAGAGTAGAGCAACTGTTTCGGGAGACAGTGGTTGGGCATCCAGACAACGTAGCCGGTCCAGTGGATTTGATGACGGAGGACCATCGCTTCAATGCTGGTGGTCTTTGCTTCTCCCAGCACGCTGATGTTTGTCCGCCTCTCTTCCCAAGAGATTTGCAGGATTTTCCGGAGGCAGCGCTGATGGAATCGTTCAGGAGTTGCATGTGACGTCTGTAGACAGTCCACGTCTCACAGGCATATAGCAGGGTTGGGAGGACATTAGAAAATGTTGAACTTTGGCAGCCACCTCTCCACCAAAGTCAACATCGACACCGAAATACAACGCTGCCTGAGCTCTGCGAGCACAGCATTATAGTGTAGTTTCCCTTCTGGGTATCCTTCATTAACAACTTTTGCCATTTTGACCACACTCTCTGCCACATGTGTCCTGGTTCTATCCTGTGAAATATGTGGGAGCTAGAGCCCTTGGGAAAGTCACACTCTCTCAGCCTCAGGCAATCCTCTTCAGAAGAAACCTTGCCCCCAAAAACCTGTGATAGGTTCTCCTTAGGATTGCCATAAGCTGGAAACAACATGTACCAAGCTCTGTAATAGAATGCGAGTTGAGAAATGTCAACTCTATACCAGAACAAACTGGACCAGATGAGCTCAGGGGCATTTTTTCCATTGAGGTTTGAGGGAAGTGTTTGTGACTCAGCAAGGCATGAGCAAGATGCTGCAAGTTCCCCAGGACATGTTTTCTCCCAAGATGTTGAGCAAGAAGGAGACACACTTCTACAGCCACAGAGGAGCCAAAACGAGCCCGACCTTTGCTCTGGACTCGAAAGGAACATTATCAGCACCTTCAGCTTAAAGGGAATCATCTTGAAAGTAATTTGGAAGCTGTGCTCTCCCTTTCTCTTTCATTACTTCGTCTTCAAAGTTGGCACCTTTATGACTGGCTGGCCTTCAACACCGGCAACTTCAGACACGTGATGCTCTCTCCCCTGCACACACAAGATGGAATTTTTCTATTTCTGGTTTTCCAAAGGTCCCTTCCCATGGGTCACACCATCACTTCTAGATACACTACTTCAGTCTCTGTGTTTCAATCCAGAAGTAGCCAGAACTATTGCTGTTTGTGCTTTCAAGCCATTTCTGATTTATGGCAATCCTAAGGTCACAGGGTTTCCTTGGCAGAATTTGCATTCTGCTGAGGCAGAGAGAATGTGACTTGCTTGACATGCAATTTATTTATTTTGTTTCCAACATTTCTACCCTGCCCTTCTCAACCTCCAAGGGGGGACTCGGAGTGGCTTACACTGGCAAAGATTCAATTCCTCACAGTACAAACAGATATAACAAAGTATTGTCGAAGGCTTTCATGGCTGGAATCACTGGGTTGTTGTAGATTTTTTCGGGCTATATGGCCATACTCTAGAGGCATTCTCTCCTGACGTTTCACCTGCATCTATGGCAAGCATCCTCAGAGGTAGTGAGGTCTGTTGGAACTAGGAAAAAGGGTTTATATATCTGTGGAATGACCAGGGTGGGACAAAGGACTCTTGTCTGCTGGAGCTAGGTGTGAATGTTTCAACTGACCACCTTGATTAGCAAATAATGGCCTGACAGTGCCTAGAGCAAACTTTTGTTGAGAGGTGATTACATGTCCTTGTTTGTTTCCTCTCTGTTGCTGTGCTGTTGTAATTTTAGAGTTTTTTAATACTGGTAGCCAGATTTTGTTCATAGATGCAGGCGAAACGTCAGGAAAGAATGCCTCTAGACCATGGCCTTATGGCCCGAAAAAACCTACAACAACCCAGATATAACAAATATAACAGCAATTTAACAATAAAAACAGTAAGTTAAAAACAATTTATAACATTATTATCAAACCAAATAGCCACTTCCTCTCCAGTTCAACATCCAAAGTGCTGTCGTGCCTGTTGTCCAAAAGCCTGGTCCCAAAACGACTATTTTCCGGTCCCAATTCAAGGTGCAGGTGCTTACCTACAAACCCCTAAACAGTTTGGGACCCACCTACCTGTGTGACCACATCTCTGTATAAGAACCCACACGATCTCTCCGATCATCTGGAGAGGCCCTGCTCACGATCCCACCTGCGTCACAAGCGCGTTTGGTGGGGACAAGCGACAGGGCCTTCTCTGTGGTAGCCCCCCGACTCTGGAACTCTCTCCCCAAGGACATCAGACAAGCCCCAACATTGGCAGTCTTTAGGAAGAGCCTGAAGACCTGGCTGTTCCAGTGTGCCTTTCCAGGATAGGAAACTCCTAGCATCATGTCCCAAACGCACTTTATTAGAGATTTAAGATTGTCTGTACACCGCACCTACCTCTAAAAACCTATACATTTCACCTGTCATGTCCAGCACTTTTAAATTTTATTCATTACATTTGGCCCGGCCTTTAGTTTTAAAAGCGTTGTGGTGTTATTGTTCTAATGTTTATTGTTATTGCTTTAATGTTTATTGTTTTGCTTTATGAGTTTTATTGTTGTATTTGTTATGCTGTTGTTTTATTGAGGGCCTTGGCCTTTTGTAAGCCACACCGAGTCCTTCGGGAGATGTTAGTGGGGTATAAATAAAGATGATGATGATGATGATGATGATAATAATAATAATAATAATAGATCTATCTATCAAGCAATAGGTAACCTCTTTCGACGAGGTCTAAATTCAGTTTCAGAGAAGCACCCCAGACTACATTCCGATGTGGCTTAAACCTTTTATGGCCAGGAACTAAACCAACATGACTGAATGTAATTTGTTTATGGAATTGTAGAGCTGCAAGAAAGGATGAAAACTGACAAGAAACTTTGCTGAGGCTGTTGCGTTTCAAGTCCAAGCTCCACCAGTCAGGAACGCACCACAAAATACTCCTGAAAGTTGCAAAAGCAAAAGAAGTGTGTCTTAACGTAGTGTCTGAAAACCAGAAAAAGGATTTCCCAACCCCAGATGGCTTACAATGTGTCTACTCATCTCTTTCTTTCAAAGTCATATACACACAATATTTCCAGAATGAAGACAGAAACAAAGAACTCCCTCATTGCCCTCTCCATGCACCAGATTTCACTAATGTGACGTGAGACCTGTTGCCGCCACAAAGCTGCCTGCGCTGAATAGTTGTCGCTTCCTCCACCATGACATAATGCCCTCTTGTCACTTCCTTTCATGTGACCGATTTCCAATGAAGCAAGTAGCAGGGAGGAGTGGGAAGGATCAACAGCCAAGGAGCCCTGAGCAAACAGTGAGGCTTTCTTCCAGCCCTGCCTCACTCTTCCCTTCCGCATTGTGCCTTTGTCCGAGTGCTGACAGGGAACTTTGCTGGGGATGTTGCATTTCAAGTCTCATCAAGAGTCAAAGGGCTCAAACTTCCTGACTAATCCTTGCAGCTAGAGCCTGGGACAAGTCAGTGTCAAGGAAAAAGGACTCCTTGGAATGCTAACTTTCTATAAGCAGGGATTTGCCTCTTTCCTGAAGGGAGGCCCATACATCATATCAGTGAAACAGTTTAGTCTAAACAAGAGTAGCTCTTATACATTGGAAACAATTTTTCCCCAAACTCTGCTATACAGAGGCATACTAATACTGAACATGAAAGTTCAGTATGCCACCATAATGTTGAAAGGACAAAGCGTGTTTTGTGCTACTTTGGAGACTAGGACACAATGGAGCAACGGAAAAGAGATTGCACCCAAACATCAGGAAAACATCACAAAGATAAGAGACCTGCATGTTCTCCTGCAGTGAGGGCATCGGTTTCCAGGTGGAAGGTGGTCTCGGTCAGGGTGGGCTTGACGGGCCTTCCTCTTGGCACGTTTCTCTCTTTCACCCTCCATTCGTGCCTCTTCAAATTCTACAGCACTGCTGGTCACAGCTGACCTCCAGCTAGAGCGTTCAATTTATTTATTTATTTATTTATTTATTTATTTATTATTTGCTTCATTTATATACCGCTTTTCTCAGCCCTCAGGCGATTCAAAGCGGTTAACAACAGCAAAATTCAATGCAAAAATATCACAAAATGAATATGGGACAGTTAAAAACAGTAGCATCATCAATGATTAAACATCAACATAACAATTATTAGCGTCTCATCAGTAAAATCAGAATCCAATCTCATCATCCATTATTCCGTATTCCTATATTCAATTACACTGGTTAATCGAATGCTTGTTCAAACAGCCAGGTCTTCACTTTCCTCCGAAATGCCAACGGGGGGGGGGGGGGGGGGGACGATCTGATATCTGTAGAAAGGGCATTCCATAGCTGAGGGACCACCACTGAGAAGGCCCTGTCTCTCGTCCCCGCCAGGCGCGCCTGTGATGCAGGCGGGACCGAGAGCAGGGCTTCCCCAGATGATCTTAATGTCCTAGTTGGTTCAAGGGCCAGGGCTCCCCAGTTCTCGGTGTCTATGCCACAGTTTTTAAGGTTGGCTTTGAGCCCATCTTTAAATCTCTTTTCCTGTCCACCAACATTCCGTTTTCCATTCTTGAGTTCGGAGTAGAGCAACTGCTTTGGGAGACGGTGGTCGGGAATTCGGACAATGTGGTCGGTCCAGAGGAGTTGATGATGGAGGACTATTGCTTCAATGCTAGTGGTCTTTGCTTCTTCCAACATGCTGACATTTGTCCGCATGTCTTCCCAGGAGATTTGCTGGATTTTTCAGAGGCAACAGTGATGGAATCGTTCCAGGAGTTGCATGTGACGTATGTAGATAGACCACGTTTTGCAGGCATATAGCAAGGTTGGGAGGACATTAGCTTTATAAAGAAGCACCTTGGTATCTGTACGGATGTCCCGATCCTCAAACACTCTCTACTTCATTTGGAAAAATGCTGCACTTGCAGAGCTCAGGCGGTGTTGTATCTCAGTGTCAGTGTTGACTTTTGTGGAGAGGTGACTGCCAAGGTAGTGGAAATGATAAACAGTTTCTAATGTTACACCATATATCTGTATGCCTCCTTACAACAAAATCAGAGAATTATAGTGCTGGGAGTGGACTCCCACCCAGTCCACTCCCAGCACCTCACTTCATCCAGGACCATCAGGTAGAGCAGTGGTTCTCAACCTTTCTGATGCTGCGACCCCTTAATACAGTTCTATATGTTGTGCTGACCCCCAACCATGAAATTATTTTTTGTTGCTACTTCATAACTGCAATTTTGTTACTGCTAGGAATCACCATGTAAGTAACTGATATGTAAGATGTACTTTAATTCAGTGGATCAAATTTGGCACAAATACCCGATACGCCCACATTTGAATACTGGTGGAGTGGGGTGAGGGGATTGATTTTGTCATTTCGGAGTTGTAGTTGGTGGGATTTATAGTTCACCTACAATCAAAGAGCATTCTGAACTTCACCAGGAATGGAACTGAACCAAACTTGGCACACAGTACTCCCATGCCAAACAGAAAATATTGGAAGGGTTTGGGGGGCATTGACCTTGAGTTTTGAAGTTGTAGTTCACCTACATCCAGAGAGCACTGTGGACTCAAACAATGATTGATCTGGACCAAACTTCGCACGAATACTCAATATCTCCAAAAGTGAACACTATTGGAGTTTGGGAAATTTAAAGCTTTGTATTTGGGAGTTGTAGTTGCTGAGATTTATAGTTCACCTACAATCAAAGAATCCCTTGAACCCCACCAACGATAGAATTGGTCCAAACTTACAACACAGAACCCCCATGACCAACAGAATGTACTGGAGGGATTTGGGATGAATTGACAGTGATTGACAGACCCACCTTTCTGATGGGTCTTTGGCGACCCCTCTGACACCACCTCGCGACCTCCCCCCCCCCCCAGGAGTCCCGACCCCCAGGTTGAGAAACGCTGAGGTAGAGCATCCTCAGCAGGGAGCTGTCCAGCCTCTTTTTGAAGCCATTCGGAGAAGGAGGTCCCACCAACTCCATAAGCCATTGGTTCCATTGCCAAACTGTTCTCACTGTCAAGGAGTTCTAACTATTGTTCAGTCGAAATGCATCTTCCCTTAACTTAAAACCATTAGGCCTGTTCTTGCCCTCTGGGGCAGCAGAGAACAAATCTGCCTCCTCTTGTATGTAATGATTGAAATCCATGAAACCACAAATGCGAGATGAATTATTAGATAAACAATCGACAATACCATAAAGTTGCCAAGAAGAAATTTAAAAGCACAGTGGAGACAAAAAGTTCTGCCTGGAGCCTCAAAGAAAGAAATACCAGCACCCTGGGAGAGAATTCCGGGCGAAGGACTTCTCCAAAGAGCGCAAAAAAGCAAAGCAAAACAAAACAAAACCTTCTTGCCAAGTCTCCACAGTTGCTTTGCATTGGACATGGAAGGTACCCATGAAAGGGCATCAGCAGGTCACATAAAAGTGGATCCTGTTTCACGCCCATTTCTAAACCACACACTATCTTGGCACAATCCAGGTCGGTTACACAACAGTTCCCATTATCCTCAACCACAAACCATGCTGGTTGGGGATAGTGGGCGTTCTTGTGCAGCACTTATGAAGGACAACAGATTGAGAGAGGCTGCAAAGTGATAAATCATACACACACACTTCTGTTTTTGTTACATTGAGAGGTTGCTTTCTGCACAACAGTCCTCTGAGGTAGGCCAGGTTGAGAAAAAAGTAACTGGCCCTCAATCAACCAATGAGTTTTACAATGAGGACTTTGACATTGATTAGTGCAAGGGGCATAATACCAGTTTGAAAAGCATACGCACGCAAAACAATCCATAATTTTAAAAGTCATTATTCAAAAACTATCTGGTTAGGCCTGCCGGAAGAGATTGGGGTTTAATCCTGTTTTAAAGGCAGAGTATCTAATTGTTGGAGCTTTTCCGGCAGGTCATTCCATAATTTTGGGGCAGCTAATGAAAAAAATCTTCTAGTTAATAATTGACAACTTGTTTTTGGTTAACTGTTGTAAATTGCCGCCAGAAGTCCTATGCATCTGGAGTAGATTATACCAGAGAATGTGATCCTGTATCTAACCTAAATCATATAGGACTTCTAAAGGCAACAACGAACATATTGTACATTGTCCATTTCCACTCCCTTGGCAGCCATCTCTCCACCAAAGTCAACATTGACACTGAAATACAACACCGCCTGAGCTCTGCAAGTGCAGCATTTTCCCAAATGAAGCAGAGAGTGTTTCAGCATTGGAACATTTGTAGGGAGACCAAGATGTTTGTTTGTAAAGCTTTTGTCCTCCTGACCCTGCTATATGTGTGCGAAACATGGACTGTCTACAGATGTCAGACTCAACTCCTGGAACGATTCCTTCAGCAATGCCTCTGAAAAATTCTGCAAATTTCTTGGGAAGACAGGCAGACAAACGTCAGTGTGCTGGAAGAAGCAAAGACCACCAGTATTGAAGTGATGCTCCTACATCAACAACTCTGCTGGATTGGCCACGTTGTCTGAATGCCCGATCACCATCTCCCAAAGCAGTTACTATACTCCCAACTCAAGAATGGAAAACAGAATATTGGTGGACAGGAAAAGAGATTGAAAAATGGGCTTAAAACTAACCTTAAAAACTGTGGCATAGACACCAAGAACTGAGAAGCCCTGGCCCTTGAGCACTCTAACTGAAGGTCAGCTGTGACCAGCAGTGCTGCGGAATTAGGAGAACACTAATGGAGGGTGAAAGGGAGAAATGGGCCAAGAGGAAGACATACCAAGCCAACCCTGATCAGGACCACCTTCCACCCTCACTGTGGAAGAACATGCAGGACAAGAATAGGGTTCCACAGTCACCTATGTACCCATCACCAAGACACTACACTTGGAAGGCCATCATACTGAGACAATGAAGGATTGCCTAGATAAATAAGTAAAAGTGGAGCCCCCAGTGGCGCAATGGGTTAAACCCTTGTGCTGGCAGGACTGAAGACCGACAGGTCAGAGGTTCGAATCCTAGGAGAGCGCGGATGAGCTCCCTCTATCAGCTCCAGCTCCCCATGTAGGGATGTGAGAGAAGCCTCCCACAAGGATGGTAAAGCATCAAAAACATCTGTGTGTCTCCTGGGCAACATCCTTGCAGATGGTTAATTCTCTCACACCAGAAGTGACTTGCAGTTTCTCAAGTCACTCCTAACACAAAAAAAAGTTGTTATTTTCATATTGAAAGCATTGCATAAATTAGTATAAAACTGATAAAAATAGAAGGCGTGCAGGCAGCTAAATATCTTTTGACCAAAAAACGGGCAACAGCAACGGCATTGTCTGTAGCCTCCAACAATTCTTCCTCGGTACACAAGGCAGGACATAGTGGACAAGCATACAGATGCAAGGTTGTAAAAAAAGTAAATGAAAGTAAGTGAGTAAAAGTAAAAGTACATTGCCCAGTAAATCCCTTAATGGTCAAAGAGACCCTAAGGAGATCCCATTCTCACCAACGTTCCCATTCTGCTTGGTACTCACATTAGGTCCGGCCTGTGGCGGTGCAGAATGGCACAGAAGGCCAAGCCATCTCGGAAAGAGGTGGTCATGTTGGTGATGTTGACATCCTTGTACCCTTGGCACTGCTGCTTGCACCACTGCTGGAGGGCTTGGATGGCTGCCATCTTGGCTTGGCTTGACCAATGAGCAGAGTTGGGTCAAAAATAGGAAGTCAACTGTGGAAGGATGTTTATGGGAAATGAAACAGAACGGAAAATAGCCCCTGAAAGAGGAGTGAGGTTGGTGAAGTTGATTGAGACTGCTGGAGAGAACTTTAGAAGAGACAATGTCTAAACTTCTAGCCTCCTGGAATAGAGTGACAGTGAAGAAGCTGATGATCTCCCAAAGCCTCCCAAGAAGTCTAATATTGACTACAAAGTCAAAGTATGTTGTCTTTACTGTTTCCAAACTCTCTCCTGTATCCTCCGGCTTTTCCCAGTCTTTGGGCTACTGAAAGAGGAGTGAGGTTGATGAAGTTGATGGAGAGATCTTTAGAGGAGACAATGCCTAAACTTCTGGTCTCCTGGAATGGAGTGACAGTGAAGAAGTTGTTGATCTCCTAAAGCCTTCCTAGAAGTCTAGTATTAACTACTAGAAAGCCAAAGTATGTTGTCTTGGCTGTTCCCAAACTCTCTCCTGAGTCTTCCAGCTTGAGGTTGGTGAAGTTGATGGAGAATGCTACAGTGATCTTTAGAGGAGACAATGTCTAAACTTCTGGTCTCCAGGAATGGAGTGACAGTGAAGAAGTTGGTGATCTCCCAAAGCCTTCCTAGAAATCTAGCATTGATTACAAAGCAGTTTCCAAACTCTCTCCTGAGTCCTCTGGAGAGTCCTCAAGTTGATGGAGAATGCTGGAGAGATCTTTAGAGGAGACAATGCCTAAACTTCTGGTCTCCTGGAATGGAGTGACAATCTTCCAAAGCCTTCCTAGAAGTCTAGTATTGACTACGAAGCCAAAGTATGTTGTCTTTACTGTTTCCAAACTCTCTCCTGAGTCCTCCAGCTTGAGGTTGGTGAAGTTGATGGAGAATGCTAGAGAGATCTTTAGTGGAGACAAAGCCTAAACTTCCGGTCTCAAGGAATGGAGTGACAGTGAAGAAGTTAGTGATCTCCCAAAGCCTTCCTAGAAGTCTAGTATTGACTACGAAGCTGTTTCCAAACTCTCTCTTGAGTCCTCCAGCTTGAGGTTGGCGAAGCTGAAGGAATGGAGTAACTGTGAAGAAGTTGGTGATCTCCCAAAGCCTTCCTAGAAGTCTAGTATTGACTACGAAGCCGTTTCCAAACTCTCTCTTGAGTCCTCCAGCTTGAGGTTAGTGAAGTTGATGGAGAATGCTGGAGAGATCTTTAGAGCAGGCAATGCCTAAACTTCTGGTCTCCAGGTATGGAGTGACTGTGAAGAAGTTGGTGATCTCCCAAAGCCTTCCTAGAAGCCTAGTATTGACTACTAGAAAGCCAAAGTATGTTGTCTTGGCTGTTCCCAAACTCTCTCCTGAGTCCTCCAGCTTTTTCCCTTCTTGGACATCAAGGGAGAAAGAAGGCGAAACTCAATCCATGCCCAAATGGCGACGCAGAGGAGGCGACCACGGAAGAGTCCACATTTCTCCCTGTTTCAAAGGTGTAGGTCGGAGGTCAAGAGGGGATTTGGAGGGGGAGGGGGACATCTGCCCCCCAGCAGGACATCCGGGCGATGCGGAGTGCAAGGCGAGGAAGAAACGGGGTTCAAAGTTGGAGAAGGTCGGTGCGTAAAAGCGGGAGCCGCTCCGCGCGTAAAGGCGCACGCCCTCTCCAAAAAGAGTCCCCGAGAAGAACGGGAGCCGAGCCTTCGCCTTGGCGCTCTCCAACTTCGGAGTTTCTTCCTTTGGGAAGTCCAAGGAAAACTCCAACTGCCGGATCCGTGGAAAAGAGGGAGGAGGCGGCGGTGGAGGAGGCGGGCGGGAGAAACTTTCAGGCGGAGGGAAGCCAGAGCCAGAGCCAATGGAGCCGGGAGGGGAGGGCCGGCCCTTGGACTCCGCCTCCGAGGGAAATAGGGAAGCCTGAGCAGACCTCTCTCTCACGTCTCTCTGCTTGACCCAGTCCAAGCCAGGCTGGACTTCACGGCCAACCATCCAGAAGGGAAGAGAAGGACAAAGGAGGCTTTGCAATATTCCTGCTCCTTGGCAGGGGGTTGGACTGGATGGCCCATGAGGTCTCTTCCAACTCTTTGATTCTATGATCCAAGCATGCTTCACAGATGCCCATCCAACCCCTGTTTAAAGGCCTCTTCTGGACTTTCCCTGGGTGCATCTGCACTGCAGAATTAATGCTGCTCGATACCACTTGGACTGCCTTGCTATGGAATGCTAGGGGTTGTACTGTCGAAGCTTTCATGGCTGGAATCACTGGGTTGTTGTAGGTTTTTCAGGCTATATGACCATGTTCTAGAAGCATTCTCTCCTGACGTTTTGCCTGCATCTATGGCAGATATCCTCACAACCTCTGAGGATGCCTGCCATAGATACAGGTGAAACGTCAAGAGAGAATGCTTCTGAAGCATGGCCATACAGCCCAAAAAACCAACAATAACCCATGCTAACAGTGCTCCATGAAGTCATGCTGGCCACATGACCTTGGAGGTGTCTACGGACAACACTGGTTCTTTGGCTTAGAAATGGAGATTAACACCAACCCCAGAGTCGGACACGGCTGGACTTAATGTCAGAGGAAAACCTTTACCTTTACCTAACCCATGGTTGGTCCTGAAAAGGTCCGTTGGTTGTTTTGCTTGCTTGTTTGCATGTTGCAAGTTGCTTCTGGTCGCTTCTGGAGTGAGAGAATCAGCCGTCTAAGAATATGTTGCCCAGATATTTCTTGATTTAACGCCTTAAATCAAGAAATAGCTTCCTAAGATCTACAGAAATACTTGCAGGAACACCTCAGCAAGCAAAAGTCCAAAAGTGGCAGGCTAAAACCCGGAACCATGGCTGATACCAAATGAGAGACTCCCTCCTGGACACACAGAAGACTGGGCAACTGAACAGACTGCGCTCTGGCACCACAAGATGCCGGGGAAACCTTAAGAAATGAGGCCACAAAGTGGAGTCCACGACATGTGAGTGTGGAGAAGAGCAAACCACAGATCACCTATTACAATGCAGCCTGAGCCCTGCCACTTGCACAATGGAGGACCTTCTTGCAGCAACACCAGAGGCACTCCAAGTGGCCAGATACTGGTCAAAGGACATTTAATCAACTACCAAGCTTGCAAGCGTTATGTTTTGTTTCTTTCTTTGTTAAAAAATGCAATGTAACTGTTTAATTTGCTCCTGACATGATAAATAAAACCTAACCCATGCTAGGAGTTGTCATTTTGCATGGCTTTTAGTCAAGGAATGCTGGGGCCTCACCAAACTCAAATTCTCCTGATTCTATTCCATTGAGTCATGAGGGCTGGTGGGGCCAAACTAAAGTGAAAATGAGTTGTCGAAGGCTTTCACGGCCAGAATCACTGGGTTGCTGTGAGTTTTCTGGGCTGTATGGCCATGTTCCAGAAGCATTCTCTCCTGATGTTTCGCCCACATCTGTGGCAGGCATCCTCATGGAAAGTAGTGGGGTTTATATATCTCTGGAATGTCCAGGGTGGGAGAAAGAACTCTAGTCTGTTGGAGGCAAGTGTGAATGTTTCATTTGGCCACCTTGATTAGGTAAAGTTGACCAAAAACTGATTTGTTACCCTTTTGGTACTATAGTTGGAGAGTGGTCCCTGATCAAGAGCTCCCTGGTCGAAAAAAGGTTGGGAGCCACTAGAATGAATGCAGCTCAACACCACTTGAACTTTTTTTTTTGGTCGCGTCAGGAGCGACTTGAGAGACTGCAAGTCGCTTCTGGTGTGAGAGAATTGGCTGTCTGCAAGGACGTTGCCCAGGGGACGCCCAGATGATTTGATGTTTTTATCATCCTTCTGGGAGACTTCTCTCATGTCCCCGCATGAGGAGCTGGAGCTGGTAGAGGGAGCTCATCCGCCTCTCCCCGGATTTGGCAGAATAAGGCTAAACACCTTGTAAAATTACAACTCCTAGGATTCCATAGCATCGAGCCATGGCAATTTTAGTGATGTCAAACTGCAATAATTCTGGGAAGTAGATGCACCCAAGGCTATGAAAGCTCTCTGGTACAATTCATAGAATCATAAGAGTTGGAAGAGACCTCATGGGCCACCCAGTCCAACCCTCTTTGGAAGCCTTTAAACAGGGGTTGGATGGGCATCTGTGAAGCATGCTTGGATCATAGAATTCTAGAGTTGGAAGAGACCTGGTGGGCCATCCAGTCCGACTCCATTCTGCCAAGAAGCAGGAAAATCACATTCAAAGCACCCTCAGCAGATGGCCATCCAGTCTCTGCTTAAAAATCTCCAAAGAAGGAACCTCCACTAGCTCTGTTTCTCAAATAGACCTACCTTCAGGGCTGTTGTTATGAGTGTACATTCAAGAAAATGAAAGCCACCTACTCATTGGAGGAGAAGAAGGATATATGTTCTCCTTATACCTGGCAACCTCCTCCCTCATCCTCCCAGTGCTGCCTTAAAAAGTCCAGTAGGACAGAAGATGTGGAAGAAGATGGGACCCAGGCATGTTATCATTCCACACGTTCTGCAGTTTTGGGTTTTTCTTTCATCTCTGGGAAGATCAACCCCAAACGTCCTTTTGGTTTGTGTCCAGTTGCAACATGAGATGCAGGGCTGCTCATATCTGTCATCGGTTCTTTCGCAGTGGGTGGATGGTTCGGTGTCTTCTGACCTGGAAGTCTCAGTTTCCAGCGGTCTCTTGTTTCATTTTGGAAGTAAAAAACAATTCAGAATGGTTTACCTTTGCCCTCTTACAAAATTGAATATGCCACTTGGCTTTCAAATATCATTAAAGACCAGGCCCTTCCGGTCTTTCATGCTATTTCAAAGTCAGATTAAATTATGAATTTTAAATTATGTCCTGGTTGTTGTAATGTGTACTCATTGTATATGTTCTTTTAAACTGATGCTTAAGTAGGTTATGTGTTTTGTGTTTTTAACCACCTGCATAGAAGCCCCAAGTGCTAAACCCCTGTGCTGGTCTGAAGACTGAGAGGCCGGAGGTTCGAATCCAGGGAGAGTGCAGATGAGCTCCCTCTGTTAGCTCCAGCTCCCCATGCGGGGACATGAGAGAAACCTCCCACAAGGATGGTAAAACATCAAAACATCTGTGCGTCCCCTGGGCAACGTCCTTGCAGACAGCCAATTCTCTCACACCAGAAGCAACTTGCAGTTTCAGGTCATTCCTGACATTAAAAAACTGCCTGCATGCTGTTATTATTGTTTTTATTTACATACTTATTTTTCTCTTAAAGTCCAAGAGGCCGGAGGTGTGAATCCCGGGAGAGCGCAGATGAGCTCCCTCTGTTAGCTCCAGCTCCCCATGCAGGGACATGAGAGAAACCTCCCACAAGGATGGTAAAACATCAAAACATCTGTGCGTCCCCTGGGCAACGTCCTTGCAGACAGCCAATTTTCTCACACCAGAAGCGACTTGCAGTTTCTCAGGTCATTCCTGACATAAAAATCTGCCTGCGTGTTGTTATTATTGTTTTTATTTACATACTTATTTTTCTCTTAAAGTCTGAGAGGCCGGAGGTTTGAATCCAGGGAAGCACAGATGAGCTCCCTCTGTTAGCTCCAGCTCCCCATGCAGGGACATGAGAGAAACCTCCCACAAGGATGGTAAAACATCAAAACATCTCTGCGTCCTCTGGGCAACGTCCTTGCAGACAGCCAATTCTCTCACACCAGAAGCGACTTGCAGTTTCTCAGGTCATTCCTGACATTAAAAAACCTGCCTGCATGTTGTTATTATTGTTTTTATTTACATACTTATTTTTCTCTTAAAGTCTGAGAGGCCGGAGGTGTGAATCCAGGGAGAGCGCAGATGAGCTCACTCTGTTAGCTCCAGCTCCCCGTGCAGGGACATGAGGGAAACCTCCCACAAGGATGGTAAAACATCAAAACATCTCTGCGTCCCCTGGGCAACATCCTTGCAGACAGCCAGTTTTCTCACACCAGAAGCGACTTGCAGTTTCTCAGGTCATTCCTGACATGTTGTTATTATTGTATTTATTTACATACTTATTTTTCTCTTAAAGAGACTCAAACAGTAGTTCACAGTGGTAAAACCAATGCAATATACAATTTCAAACCTAAAGGCCATAAACATTACAATCGTCAAATTCAAATCTTTATTTATTTACCAGTATAGAATTTGATCTTACAATGATTTTTCTCCTTAAAATAGAATTAATCTTATCTGAAAATTGAATAATTAATAATAAAATAATATATTTATTTATATTCTGCTCTAACTCCCCAAAGGGACTCAGAGTGGATTTCAGAATACATATATGGCAACCATTAAATGGCATTACACAATGCTCACAGACTCGCAAACCTCATTAGACGCACTTTAAACTAGGTCCACCGGGGGAGGGGGACAACAGCCTTGCGAACACTACTTTACCCACAATATCTGGGAATCGCCAGAAGGCTAAACGGAGGGCTGCACAAACACAACAAGGACCAAGTACCCAAAGCACAATAATCCCAATTAAACAGCTCAGGGGAAGATCTCAGGGGCTCACATGTCTTTACACTAATGCACAGAGCATGGGAAATAAACAAGACGAACTCCAACTTCTAGCACAACACCACAAATATGATATCATAGGGATCACTGAAACCTGGTGGGATGACTCCTATCGCTGGAATGTAGATATCGAGGGGTATAACCTCTTTCACAGAAACCGAACAAAGGGGAGAGGAGGCGGAGTAGCCTTATATGTCAAAAACTCTTATGCTACAGAAGAGATTCAAGACAGCAATCTGGGAAACCAGCTTGAAATCATCTGGATAAGAATCAAGGGAACTGGGACTCAAAAAGATGTCGTTGTAGGCGTCTACTACAGACCCCCAAGCCAGGAGGAAGAACTTGATGAAGTCTTCTGCCAACAGTTGACCAAACAGGCACAGAGAAGAGATGTAGTAGTCATGGGCGATTTCAACTATCCCGATATTTGCTGGAAAACAAACTCGGCCAAGAGTACAAGGTCCAACAAATTCCTCGCTTGCCTTGCAGACAATTTCATGGTCCAGAAGGTAGAAGAAGCAACAAGGGGATTGACTACTCTTGATCTCATCTTAACAAATGCGGAGGACCTGATCGATGCGGTCGAAGTGGTAGGATCCTTAGGGGCAAGTGACCACGTGCTCCTGCAATTTGAGGTACAAAGGAAGGCCGAAACTAAGACAAG